>NC_051180.1:151212031-151334788 GCF_013339695.2 Rhipicephalus sanguineus
GGAACGGTTTCATGCGACGCAGCAAGCGAATAGTCTATGCTGCATTTTTTTTGCTTTCAGCCAAGCGTTACGAGGTGGATCGATGTGTTTTTATAAGGTTAGTGGTTATGTGTACATTGTGGGCTTACCAGCCACGTCGACACACTGTGTTTAAATGGTAAACTATGTCTGACGTAACGTCAGCACTCACTTTATAGCACATACGGCAGTGTTGTCGAAATGAAGTCCACCTTACGGTGCGATGATGTGAATATCATAAGCAACTTTCGTTCACCTACTCCTCCGGGGTCGAGCAACTCTCGAATATAGCTTGTTGAATGATAGCAATAAAAATGCATGTTTATTAGACTCCTCTAAAAACGGAGCCAACACAGGAATCGCATTAAAGTTCACCCGACATGACGTCTGTTTTATAGCAGTAGAGATGTATGTTTAGTGCATTGTTGTAAATGTATGTAGCCAGCACTACAACCACAATTTACGTTGCACCGACCAATACGACCCCGTAGGGTTTTTTTTTTCAAAGCGCTTTCAAGATCTGGTGTGGCTCTGTGGTAGAATTCCTGATATCTCGCAGAGTACTTAGGTTCGATTCCTGTCGGGAGTTATTTTTTATTATTCTTTGCAATCGTAGGGTCAACGCTGCCGATGTCGGTTTTTCTCGTCGCATTCATAACCATGTCTGTCCTCGCCGTTCATGGGTAGATACAACCTGTCACTCACTGTGGCACACACCTTATACCGCGGCATGGTAAACGGGTAAATGCCACACGTGTCTGGACGAAAGGGTTTGACGACATAAGCAACAAAAGTTTACGTTATTCATGTGATGACCAGATAGTCTGATTCGTCGAAGCCTCTTAGCTCTGATGGCGTTTTGGTCTACACCATATTAAGGAGGCGATCACAGAGCACCGAGACATAGGTGGCTAAAAGATAAATAGATTAGATAGGCAGAAACGTTCAAAGATCATTGGTTTCGCTAAGAACGCTTCTCGTTTAAAAAAGCAGCACTCAGCAAAGCACACTTCCTGCACATGCAGGCACCGAACAATGCGTCTTGGGAACACAGAGGCATGCTCGCGAGTAACTGCAACCGCCAGGTGGATCCAGCAACACGCGTCATTAGTATTACCTATTTGCAATCTACTCTTAGGCAAAGAAAGAGTCGAGCACATCGCATATTTTGGCAGGTAGACTACATCCGCATTTCTGGTTGACAGCTGATAGTCTTTTTCTTCTGTCCTGCACCGTGAACAAAGCATGGTCTTGGGCAACCGAAGAACCATTAGGAACTACTCCTGCCTGTGCATCTCGTAGTGGGTTATTCAAAAACAAAAACAAAAAAAGTGAATGAGGATATAAAGCAGCCGAATTCACTGAAAGGAGCAGACCGATATGGTGAGCACTTTCTCTTCCTCGAAAATGAATGTGGATAAAGAAAACACAAAACAAACACGAAAACGAAAAATGATCAATGTCTGTAAGAGCTGTCTCGTTCAGAGTCGCATGCTCCTACCGAAGGACTCATAACATATTTTCTGCGCAGCAAAATGAACAACTCAACAAAGCGCTGCACCCTCATAGAGAAGTACTAGGTTGCTCTACTTCTGCAAGGCTGGAGCCATCGGAGCAGCTTGTGATCACCAAACTATTTTAGCTTTTTACGTGGCTTGTCTACTCAGTCTGTTCGCTCTGCTTCGGAGCCAATAAATTACACATGTTTATTTAGCACAGTTATAATTAGTTGCAATAGTTAGCATAGTCCTAATTATTGTGACCTTGTAAGTAAGATGCTCACTAGCTTGGTTTTATTTAGCATTAGCACCCTCTAATTAGCTTGGTCTTGGCTTTCCATGGCTCATTAGCATGTTCTTATAATATGTGGCTTAATTACATCGATCTTAGCTGACTTGGTTAATAGCTTGGTCATAGCATGTCCTGGCTTAATTAGCTAGCTATACCACCCAGCCAATTCGCAATTCAGCCCGGGCGCGCGTGCTCGGAAGCGAGCAGCGCGAATAATGTGGGGACACGAAGAGAGGGCGCGCGCCGGTCGAGCAACGTACTAGAATGAACAGTTTGTGACCATGATGATTACACACGTGGCCTCAGCGATTAGCTCCGGCCGCGGTGTTGTGAGGCGCTCGCCGGAGCTAATCTCAGAGGCCGCGGTCGACATTAACGCTTGAAAATGAATTGAAACAGCCCGTAGCTCTAAACAATATCGTTACTAAAAGTTTCTGAAACTTACCTTGCATGGGTGCACTTCTGCGATAAGTGGAACGACAAACAAATGAAAGAACATGCCTCTGGTTTGAAGACACCACCCAACTTTGCCGGCCGCCCTTGACGTGACGCCGCGTTTTATACGGCGTAACGAATGGAACGCAGCGCGCGCTGAGAGATGGATTTGAACTTTTCGTACTGTAAGCTCGTTCAAAAGGTGGTGTCGCCAGAGCTCGGAAAGATTCCGAGTTTCGCTAAACTCGGCCCATCCTGCATAGCACCCCTGCGTTTGCTGCGGCCTCGTATCTTCGCAAACTTCTAATCTCATCTGCCCGCCTAATTTTCTGACTCCCGCTCGCACTCTTGCCTTCTTATGGAATCCTGTCTGTTAACCCCAATGACCAGCGGTTATCTTGCTTTCTCACTAGCGGCCCCGCACATGTTCATTCCTTCCTGACTTCGGCTAAGATGTCGGAAAGATCAATATAATCGACTAAAAGAAGAACAAGATCGTTTTGCCTTCGAGCCGTGTTAGACGAATGTATAAGGGCCCATGTGGGCCTCTATAACTCCATAGACTGCTCTGGCTGCGTGAAAGAACGTGTCCAATGCGCGCAGCACATTGTGAATATATTGCGAGGATTTAGTTTGAAATGCCTACATAGCAGCCTGACGGTATCATTAACTTACGAAATACATGCATATGCATTCCTGAGATGCTGCATAAACGTACAGGACAATTGCGACGCGGACGTGCGTAACCAGTTATTGTGAAGCGAAATGCAGAGAAAGGATACATGGCAGGTGTTATTACTAGCGAGCCAGCCGCTGCTTCTACACGTCACAGTCCTTCTGCCAGTAAAATTCTATATAAGTGAACCTTTAATAAGGCGAAAGCCTTATCCGTATCATGCGAACGTGAGCTGGAGCGAAAATCCAGCCTGTCGTACAAAAAGTCACATGACCGCCACAGCGCCACGTAGATCGAAGTGCACGGGCTGCGCATTCACTTCGCTCTTTACAGCATTCGCGTGAATAACAAATAAGAAAATAGGCGTTCGGCTGACGTACTGGGCACTGGTAATAGAGCCACACTGGGCGGATTCCGCCCGCTAGTCGTCTATTTTGTACACGAACATTAGCGGAAGCAAAGTCTCTAATATATCAGCTCGATCATCTCCCACCACCTGCAAAGAGCCGGAGTGCAGCGACATATACAAAAGTGAAACTCTCCCTGAAGCTCTCACTCCGCCTCGCTACGTGGTTATTCTCGACGATATGTCTTGTGTCAATACTAGAGACGATATAGCGCCATAACTAACGTTCGCTATACAAGAACAATGGCAAGCACATACAAACTCGGTTACACATGATAATTGCTATCAAAATGCGCGAGTTACCATTACAGACAGAAAACAGAATTGCTCAAAGTGTCAGTTGCGTGTACTCTTTGTGTTCTTCGAATTGATAACGTTGTACTTAACAAAATAGCGCATAAGAAATGGAAAACAAGATGTTCGGGAAGCATAGAAAGGCAGCATGACAGACTATATTGTGTGTCGCTTGACGCACAAAATTCCCCCCTTTCATGAGAATAAGACGCGTGACCCCCCTGTCATGTTAGCACTCAAAGTTCTTCGTCAGATTTATTTATTTATGTATTTATTTATTTATTTATTTATTATTTATTTATTCTATTTACTTATTTATTTATTTATATGTTTATTTAATTATTATTTATCTATTATTTACACTACGTATCCTAAATTGCACAATACCATTCTCTTCACCGAACACCACGAAGCCTTTTAATTTTGAAATATAGAAGCTCTGTAAAGGGTTACTCTGCGTTTATAGCTTCTTTATGCGTAAAAGCCGTCTTTCTGATAGCGATTTTTTTTTTTGCAGTGGCACCGTGAACAAAGAATTGAGAGGTAGCTGGTGAGATGGACTTCATGTAATAAAGTGACAACACAGATATTGGGTATGGTGGTAAAATACAGAACGAGGCATGGTTAGCATATTAGAGGGTGAGGTGTCTCAGTCGATGAAATTAGCTTTTGACAATTAAGCTTCAAAGTGTTTCGGAAGAAAACGTGCAAAATCGAGCTCTTCTTAGAAATCCATTCTTACCTCAAATAATGCTTGTTGCAGCAGAGCAATGAGGGCTCCGAAAAAAGAAAGAAATGGGATAGAGGTCGATTATACATGATTTTTGTTTTGTGTTTTTCAGAGGCGAAGCACCTTATGGTATAGGCTTGTCCAGTGTGTGGTGTTGTCCGTGCTCATGGCACAGCACCGTGTGAAATCCCGTAAAAGTTTTAACAATAGACTAATATCAATCATAATTGTGACGGAAGATATAAAACACGTAGAAGCACACACCCCTTATGCTAGTCGGTGGTTTCAGCGCAGACATTATGGACCTTAGGACCTAGCTTTGTTGTCGACGCCCACTGACCGCCGTCATGGCGGTTAGAAACATTGCTATAGTCGAAACATTATGTGTATGTGAATAAAAAAAATGAATCAAAAATCGTAATTGTGACTAAACAATATAAAACACCTACAAGCACAAACCCTTTATACTAGTCGGGGACTTCAACGTACACACTATGGGCCTTACTACCGAGCTTTGTCATCGACTATGTCACTTTGTGTCACTGAATTTACAATATATGGGGCAACGCTCCGGTAACATATGTGAGGCGCAAAAAGGAAGGTTGGACAGTACACTAATATCAATCATAATTTACACAGCACAATATTAAACTCCTACAAGCACAATTCCTATATGCTAGTCGGCGACTACAACGTAGACATTATGGACGTAGCTTCGCCCACTCGTCATCATTCACTTCGTCGAGGTGCTTTCCATACCACGCATTCTCTTTCTGCCACCAAATAAATAGGTCAAAACAGCATAAAAATACCGATATTAGGAGCCCATCAATCAAGCATATGAAAGCACAATTCACGCTGGAGTGAAAATATATGAGAGGACGCTGCGGTGCAAAAGCGTATATAAGCGCGTTCCAGACCACACATTCTCTTTCTGCCATGGATGAAAACGAACGCAAGGCGCGGCATGCGCCGGCTCAACAGGAACGCCGACGACAAGCTACTACTCCGGAGGCGGAGAGCGCGGGAAGCGGCGACAAAACGCTAAAAACGACAAACGGGAGATTCACGGTTACCGAACGATCCTCAGTGCTTCGCCCACTTATCCTTATTCACTTCGTGGATACGCATGGATTTTTTTTCTTAGGAGCCGGTGGAGAAGAGGCAGGGTGTCAGGCGAATCGGCTATTGCTGTGAAAAGAAAGGTGGCGCAAGCTTCTGCAGAGAGACCACGGCGCTGCAGCACTCGAAAGGGATTAAGGCAATGTATGTATACAGGAGAGAGCATTTACGGAGCACAACCATCGCTAGAAGAGGCGTCCCTACGTCTTCAACCATCACCGAGCAACCTACGAAAGCAGTGTAGGCTTGTCACGGCTGCTACGGAGGTTTAGATGTCATTAAAATTGGCTTGCGATGCAGTGTTTTAAAGTTATATTATTAAGGCAATCAGAGTTGACATCGGCGTAAAGGATCGTCATCACTTCCCTGTCTTCCCTTTCCTTCCTCTTCCATCGCTCTCACTTTCTTTAGTTCTATATTATATCCGAAGGTGACTAAGTGGAATCCCAAGCTCGGAAATAAAAAATTGGGGCTTCTATATATTACGGCTCCTATCTAAAAAAGGCTGTGCGGGCGTTTCAATGAGCCCCACTCCTATTTTCTGCGGGGAAGGCGGTCGTGTTTTGTGCTGCCGGTACGGGCGGTACGGATGGCGGTCCAGGTTGGCTCGGCTGTATGGAAATATACAGGGTGACACAAAGCCGACATGTATGCGATAATACTAACTATAGAATATACGCCCGAAAATATGACAGTCGAGATCGGTCAGGGTAAACGCTGGCACGGAATTGATAAAATATACATTATCGTGTTTAACGGCGAACCCGAACGGCGTTGCTGAGATCACATGGTTATTGTAGAACACTATTTATTCTTCTTTTAATGGAACGCATAAATTTAGGTTGGGTCATTTTTAAATTCAAGAGCTTTTCTGTCATGCGTTACGTGAGCCCACCGACGAATACTGGCGTCTCTACAAGCTCTCACACTTTCAATTAACTGTCACATTTTCATTTAACTCCTGCGAAAACTGACACGTTCTGAAATCCTCCTCTTGCACTCGAACAACCGGCACAACATTGTCGGTTATTCTCCCTTTCACTTATAGTTTTACAGAGAGGCGAAGATGCTGCTTGATGGCTTTGTTCCTTCCATCAGCACAAAGGCTGGCGAATACGCGTGTCACTCCATCTTACGGGCCCGAAAAGAGAGGCAGGCTAAGCTCGCAATACAGGCAAAAGCGCATCTGCGACCATCGACAAAGCGAAACATAGTATATGACCAGTTGGATTTAGATTGGCGCTGGACCTCCGGGCAAGAAGGCAGAAATTATATGGCTGTCCGCAAACGGGCCTTATTGGACACCCTATAAGTAGACTTCGGTTGATCTACGCTGGCGATACGATACCCCACTATGTCATAGTTTAAGTTCTCGCTGTGTTGCTCAAGGCATTTTCATGTGCAGGAGCTGTATGTTGTATATTTGCTGGCACTGCATTGTTTAGCGGCTACTGAGGGAAGTTCTATATCGATATAAAAGCTGCTTTAATGGCGGCTTCAAAGGCGCGAAAGCTTCAATGATTAGGCAGAACGGAGTGATAATACGCGCGAGTTTTCCAGAAGCAGAGCTACGCTCAATCACAGTCGTTTGCCTTGGTGTTGTTTCATTGTCACATTTTTCCAGAAATTCAGGCGCAGTCAGGCGCAGAAACTTCCCGAACTCACCATTCGCATTAATTGAGGCGTGGGTCCTGGAACTCGTTCTTTGGAAAACGAAAGCTGAATACACACGCTAACACAGAAAGAGAGAGAAACACACACTCACGCTAAGAAAATGAGGAGGAAAGACGACTCCCACAAAGAAATCCAATGCAAAATAGAAACGACACAAAACTGCGGAAGACGCAAATAAAAGTCGTCTGCTCAACGTGACAAACTTCGACAACGAGGTGGGCTTCAGTGCAAGCGCACTGGGTCACTGTTTTGTAGCCGCCGGCCCACGTAGAAACAAAGTGGGACCGACAAGACCGACAAGACCGACAACCAATATTGAAGCAGCCTGACTGCTGCACGGTTACCCTCGAGACAAACTTTGTTCGTTATTTTCTTTTTCCTCGATTTCCACGCTAACCTTTTCTTCACACTGCCGTCTTTTGGCAGCTTCCCTTGGGCTAAAATTGTAGGAATTGAAGCAACATCTCTTCTGCGGCAAACAGCAGCGGCTGAGCGCATCGCTCCTTTTGTCGCCGCCGAACGTAAACAAGACATGTCTTGTGGGCATGCACTTGAAGTGTACGCGTGGCACGTCCTACTCAAGAAAGAAATTGTGCGACTCCACCCGCAGTCAACGGGCACGTCGTTCAACCGACCTAAAACCGGCTTGGTTACTTCCTTTTCACGAAGAAGGACTAACTTCTCAAAAAACATAACCCACTGAGTCATCAAATTATGACTGACTATCGGAAAATATGTAGCTATTGACGCAATACTGCCTTGAAGGTGCTTCACATTCTGCTAAACCGAAGTGGAGGTGGTAAAATGATCGTATGACCACATTGTACTGAAGCTTGTAATTCTCGAGAGAACGGCAGCATGGGCTAGTTGGTAATTTGTGATCGACATATTTGCACAGCGCTACGAGAACGAGGACGTATGAAAGGACACAACACAGGCGCTCGTTATTAAATTCTGAATTCCTGTTAAAACAAGAGAAATGTTAAGGGAAGACAAAGACTTCAAGCGGTGCTGACCTGTTGCTACCACGACGAAAACCAGCGCCCTAACCAAAACGTTGGCTCCAAGGACATTGGGCTGTTTTAACAGTGTTGGTTCACGGTATGGAAAGTACGCTAATACCATACTATGGTGGTCGGCATGAGGCTAAATTAGACTGCAGTTGTTTTAGCCATTCTAGTCACCACATTACATTACCATACCCAACGTTTTCCAATCGTGTGACGAGAGCATAGAATAGTAATACCGTAGCGTAAACAATACGAAAAAACTGGCACTACTAAAACACCCTATGACTTGTTCTACATGTTTCTATAACGGCTCATAACGCCACAGTAACGCAACGGAATTATACGCTAAATTTCAATCGCCGCTTACACAACCTTGATACATTCTTACAGCTAGAACGGCCAACAAACTTATCTCGACGTGATGCAACGATGCTGTCTCTGCTGTGGGTCGGCGTAGTGTTCACCAACTCATTCAGCTATCGCATTTGTATGGCTAATCCATGTATGTGCGATAACCACAACTTTGTAGAGACCAGATCACCGCCTGTGCCGCTGTCTCCAATTTTACCAATATTGCCGGAACCTTCAGTGCGCTTTAAAAAGACTTGATTATCGGGCTTTTACTGAAGGAAAGACCTTGGGAACCTGGCCTTACAGATTATCAGCCCAGAAAGCCACACGGGCTCTGCTGCTGTTCTTCAAGGCACTGACTTTAAGTGGCCGCCTGTGATACGCTGCACTAGGTGTCTGCGTGTGTGTGTGTTTTGTGTTGTGAAATGTGTGCACTGATGGTTTTCCTTCTCTCTTTTACACCCTTACTCCCCTCCCCTTGTGTAGGGTAGAAAATTAGGCCTAGCCCAGTTAACCTCCCTGCATTTTCTGTCTTTCCTTTCTATCTTTCTCTCTCTCTCACATTTACCGTGTAGTTACGTCACGTGTTTCTTTTTTGTAATAAAATAAGGGTCACCACACATACACCAGTTAATTATTTCCTGCAGGCTTTGTGGCAAACGTAAACCTATTTCTCCCACGATGGTGACGGAAACGTCCGCGTTGGATGCCCTGTCAAACATGCTAATATTTTTCGCAAATCAGTACTGCGGAATCTCGCAAGGCAGGCCCGTAGCCAGGGAGAGGAGGGAGCTTGCCCCCCCCCCTCCTTAACAATTCTGATGGAGGGGGTTTTACGGAAAATAAACAATGAAAATAGGTGTTCTTGGTGATCTTGGAAATAATTAAATAGGTGATTGGCAAAAACCAGTCGCAAAAACGAATGCGTACGACGGTGCAGAGTATGTGAAATATAATAAAATGCAGGAAACTAGTCAGCGAAGCAACATTGCTGGTACAATGGCGCACAAGCGTTTAAGCATGCATTGGATACATACTGTTTACAATGTCGACTGCTGACAATTAAGAGCCCTCACAAATTAGTGAACAGGCTACAGCAATCCCATTTTTCCGACGTTGGTTACAGCACGAACGAACTGTTGTATTGACGTATCCGGGCACTTGGCAAAGTCAGACAACTTTCATATATGGTAACTAATTGTGATCGATAGTGGAGCCCTCTAGGGCGAAACTTCACTCTAAAACAGGGACCCGAGCATGAGCTTTAAAATAGAAATGTTTTAGATTTGTATCCTTATGTGCCTCATCTGGCGAAGAACCGGGTGCGATCACGAAACGGTACAAAAATATCATAAGCCTAAAAAATCATGGCTCGAGGCGCGTGAGGAGAGTGTTCACTTCGACATCGCAACGTTCATAGAAAAAGAGCGCCGTCTTTAAAAGGTCGCATATGCTTTCGCACCTAAGTCACCTCAAGTGCATAACGAACTACAGTCATTTCTTCCCATCTCTATAACAAACTACTCCCCAGTGAAAACGACTGCACAATTAGTTCTTTTTTTTCTACATTTACGTAATAACGTAAAAGCGCGTCAGTGCTTTCGGATTGAACAAGTATTTGTTTGTTCCTGTTTCAAATGAAACCGCCTTAGTTGTTAAGCATTGTGAATATCCCATATTAAGCGTATCAACCTCATAGAACGCAGACAACCCAGACATGGACCTCACACAACACTAGGATTGTGAATTGTCAATTCAGCTGCGATTCTCGCTTTGGCCACATTCTCCTTCTGGAAAGCACCACATCTGAATCGTACAAGCAATGTTTGCTGTTAGCATTCCTAAGGAACAGTTGTCGGATGCTGAGCCAGCTCGCAAATGCTGTGTGCGCGCAAGAAATTCTGATGTTCACGCCAGGGAAAAGAATTTTTTTAAGAACAAAGGTCTTCTTACATAAGTTATCCAACAGTCATAGCGATTCAAAGACGACACGATAGCATGGCTCAGATATGTGATTTTCTAGCATTATACTTCATGATTCTGCTTCACTAATACCCCGCCAGCTCAGGGGAAAGGAAATTATTGAACAAGGCGACTGCGCATAAGGTCGGCGCGATCAGTTTCGTGAAGCAACACGTCAACTTTCCTTTCACAATGCGTACTTGCACCGTGGAATTTGCAAGCATGCCCCAATAAGCCTGATGCAGCGCGACGCATTTTCGCTTTAGCAAGCTTGAGAAACAAATCTTCTGCAGCTCGCTCTCAGAAGAGCTCACATTGCCTTGCTCTTTCGGAACAGCGCACTCATCGCTTGCGCGCGTGCATTTTCCCGTACTGTGCTTTCTTGTGCTGTCGTGACAACGTTCTCCCTTTACGTGTCGTCAAGACACAACGCCTTCGCTCGCAAGTTCAGGACATAAATTTTACAACAACAAGGCTTTTTTTATACGTTTAGTACCCGTTATGTAAGGCGGCCCTGCTCGTTTGGTGTTTTTATTCTTCGGTAACGACCGGATGCTGTTTCTCTGTGTGTCTTGCTACCCTGTAGAGCTTCCTCACCACGGGCGACACGCCGTCACTGCAGCCCTACGGATGCTCTCCAGCAGCAGTTACGACGTCGTAAATGTTCGCGACAGCTTGTCTTTCCACAGACATCTTTTGTTAAGTTTTACCAGGAAATAACATTTTTAAAGTTGATCGTGATCAACAACGTTCAAGCGTTGAATGGGGTAAGTTCGCGTAGTCACTACAAGAACGAAAGAAAAGTAAAAGTACAGCCACCGAAATATTTAACCGGCGTACGCGAGCAGCGACTTTTCTGTGTGTGAGCGCCACACGACGGAACCGAGCTGCAAACAGGGCGAGGGTAAGCGTGTGCCCACAAAGCTCGCCCAGCTGCGCTCATAGTCTGCTGGGCTGTTCCGTCTCAAAGACGTAACCCCTTAAAAACATTCCGCCACCAAGCGACACCAGCGATACGACGTCATCGCCAGACGATCTATGGCGCTTATCGGAGCAGGGCCGCTCTCATGCGTGTTTCGGCGACATCTGTGTTTGCTTATTCACTCCGAGAAGTCATTGTGTTGAGCGATATTTTTTGTGACAGTGGCGCTTTTCAGCACGGCAGTACGGTGTCGTCGGTTGCAGATGACAGCAAGGTGATAACCCTCACTTTTGTGTCCCTCGATGCACTGCGTAGTAAGGTTGTTACCCGCGCTAATGCGTAGTTAGGCTCAGGGAACGTTCGATGCTGTAACTGCGCCGTAGCTAGGAATTCGGCGCTTCAACGTAAACATGTAAAAGGTTCGTGACGATTTTCATATCCCCATACGCGCATTTCATTTGGCGCTCGCGTTATCAGATGACGATAATTCTGTGTAAACAAACGGACTAGCGTGCCGAAAACGCAACGAGCATTTGAAGCGACCAAGTGACAACGCGTGTCGCTCGTGTTTTTAAAACGCCTGGCGCAAGATAACTTGCAGAAGCACGAAGGTAAGTAGCGCGTGCCTCGAAAATTCTCGCTCCGGCACGATCGAAAAAGGTTTCGCGTAGCGCATTTAATTCGAGTTCACGTACAAAAGTTTCATCTGTGATAGCGTGCCGGTTGGGGCTGTATACTACGTGGCATTCGACCGCGGATGCCGGAACTCAGATATGCGTGCTCGTGGTTGAAGGCGCATAGAATATGGTCGTACATGTATTGTAACCTTTATATCATCAGAGTATAAAGCAATCCTCACAATGCGATCTTCGTAAAAGAAAAGTGCGCTTGTTTCTAATTCCACGCGTTAAACCTTTGTGCCCTCTCGCGTCTGCGCGTAGTTTATCCATACGACCGAAATGCTGAGGTGACACATTCTTTCGATATTTAACACGGAAGTGTTTTATGCCGGGGTCCACCAAGACTTCAGTGACGTATTTCCGTCACGGAAATGACGTGGAAAAAATATGCACGATCAGATGGCAAAGAAAAAGAGTTCTGGCAACGGGCATCGAAGCCACGACCGCTCTGTCCGCAACAGCAGATGCCGGGGACGCTATCCACTGCGCCACGGTCACAGACTCTGGAGGCTTTACAAACGCGTCTTTTATATCTACCATGCTCCCGGTCGGCGGGGTGGCGTTGCCCTCTGGGAGCGGTAAAGTAACGTAATTCGTCATTACTGTGGCCTCCGCGATTAACACCTGCAACGCGTTACACATCCGTCCCGTTTCGCGCGTTTTCAATGGAAGTTCAATTTTGTCAATGCATTAACACACCGCGACGTGGCGTTCTTAGCCCAAGTGTCGTAAAAGCGTCGGTCTCGCTCATAGCATCACGATAATCCAAATCAAATATAGCTCTGTGACGCGCGCCTGCCTCACCTGGCTGTTACACCGCGTTCCGCGCTCACGCGCTCGCCCCGGGAAAAATCGCGGCCGGGCTACCGCGGCCGCACGACGCGCTTTGCGTTTCCCTCTAGTCCGGCCGTGGTGTTCAATCATTTTAAGAGGCCGCGGGATGGCGACCAAGTTCTGCGTCCAATATGCGACGCTCTTCTGGCCATCACACCTCGTTCTCTGATTACGCTTTCAACGTTAACTACTACACCTACCACAAGGTTTTGTGTAATCATTTAACATGGGCGTTGGTCGTCGGGATGTAGATGTACCACCAATCATCAAAGTGGGTGCATCCACGTTAAACGGTGCTATAGCCGCCAGACATCAATATACATTGTGTAAACTCTATTATATAAATTTACAGTAAATATTCAGCGACTTCTGCAAGGGCACGCTTTACTTTCGTGTTATTCCGATTCCTATGACGGAGGGATTAGGTATCTTTTTTTTTCAGCTGACGCAGACGAGTGGAGCTTTGCGTGGCAGCAACCGCTCTGTGCTTTGGTGTGGCTACAACGCAAGGGGGCGGGTTGCATTGAATAAATATTGACTGTGGGATTTTTTTCTCGCTTTCTTTTTACCGTGGAAAATAAACGTCACAAGACATCTTCCGTCTATTTTCCGGAATTGCCCGTTGCCTAGAGGGCAGCTGCAATGACGGCTCGTGGATAGTCCTTGCAATCTCGTGTATTCTCATTAAAAAAATTCTCACCTTGGACATTCCGAAATGAAACCCAGAAACCGGCTGTAGCGATAAAAAATAGAACGACGTATGGGCTATGGCCCTCCAAAAATTTCAAACCGCGCGCGCACGGAACCACAACCGAAACTTGCGAACAATCATAGGCGATAACTTTGTGTCCCAGTGCATTTCACGAGAGGGGGAAGCCCTCTCTAATCCCTTGCTCTCTATTTCGACCGCACGGCAGTGCCCACTCTTTACGAAGCTTCCTTTTCTCTATTATTCATCTTCGTAAAATAAAATACCAGCCAAACTATTCGACTGCGATACTTCCTTAAGAAAGAAGGGCCAAGCAGACCACGGGACCAGCTGAGCACGCTTTGTAGGCATTCGCTTACCTTCGCCCTGTTTGTATCTCGGCTCCGTTGTGCGGCCAGGACGGCACTAACGCACAGAAAATTCGCCGCTCGCCCACGCCAGTAGGCGACAAATGCTCTGACGATCAAATTCACCAAGAAAATTTCCAGTTGTGCTGTAGCGATTAACGCGGCTGAAGCTAAGGGTGCCCGTGTGTTAGCCTTCTACCCACTTCTTACGTGTTCTGTTCCAATGGCTAGAACAGGGGAACTGTGAAGACCGCGCCGCCTTCGCTGGCGCTCTCCACCGATGCTTCAAACGGCGTTGTCCAGATGGCGCTGGTCGTAGCTTCATCATCATCATCGGCCTGTCTACGCCCACTGCAGGGCGAAGGCCTCTCCCATGTTCCGCCAATCAACCCGGTCCTGTGCTTTCTGCTGCCACGTTATACCTACAAACTTCTTAATCTCACCTACCCACCTAATTTTCTGTCTTCCCCTCACGCGTTTGCCATCTCTAGGAATCCAGTCAGTTACCCTTAATGACCACCGGTTATCCTGCCGACGTGCTACGTGCCCGGCCCATATCCATTTCTTCTTCTTGATTTCAACTATGATGTCCTTAACCCGCGTTTGTTCCCTGACCCACTCTGCTCTCTTCCTGTCTCTTAAGGTTACACCTATCATTTTCCTTTCCATCGCTCGCTGCGTCGTCCTCAATTTAAGTTGAACCCTCTTTGTAAGTCTCCAGGTTTCTGCTCCGTAGGTAAGTACCGGTAAGATGCAGCTTTATATACCTTTCTCTTGAGGGATAGTGGTAGATTACCATTCATGATTTGAGAATGCTTGCCGAATGAGCCCCATCCCATCCTTATTCTTCTAGTTATTTCACGCTCATGGTTCGGCTCCGCGGTCGTAGCTTACACGAATCTAGATGGGCAGAGAAGGTGTTCCGTTCTTTGTATAGGAAGAGCGTGGACACACAGTGGAGAAAAAGGACTAGGAGGCTCACTAGTAAATATACGGCTGGTAGTGTAAGCAGTATGTCAACAAAGAGCGTTAAGCGAAAAGTCATAGAGGCGGAGAGGATTTACTGGACGGCAGCTATGAAGAAAAAACCGGCTTTGAGTAACTGAGGAAAGGGCAAAAATGAAATAAGGAGGGAGGCATTTTACGATAATTCAAGGTTAAGCGCTTTACTGTTTGAAGCGAGGTCGGGTTGCCTTAGAACGCGTAGTTATAAAGCGCGATTCAGTAAAGAAGAAGAACAATGCACGTGCTGCGGGGAAGATAAGGAAACGGCGGCGCATGTTCTGATTTAATGTGGAGACATCCACCCAGGCGTACGTTTGGGCATGAGCCTACATGACGCCTTGGGTTTTAGAGACAATGGAAAGCTGAACACACCCGCGGTTGAAATAAGTAAGAGACGGTTAGAGTATTGGTGGCAGAAAGTTAGAGAGAAAAGACAAAAATAAATATTGGAAAAAAAATAAGGACATTCTGCCGTAATGGGCAGAGAATGGAGCTGAAAACCTAAGTTTCTTTTTCCGGAGTAAGATAGTTTTAATTGAAGTGAAGGCACTAGGCCAACACTAAGAAAAAGAAGAGTAAAGGGTTTTTTTTTTTGTCGAGCCTGGTGGCACACTTGTCACCGCCCCGTTAGAAAGGGGACGCTCATAGCATCCATCCATCCATCCATACGTCGCTCGCTGCGGCGAAGCTCTTATGCGAAGGCTGATTTGTGGCCAATATACTATTGTTGCCGCTGTATATTTGATGTGTCTGTATTATATCGCGCGGCACAACTGCCCCATATATTAACTTCTAGGCAGAAATGATCAAGCATTATCACCGGATGCTATGAACGCGCGCACAGTGGCATACCTGCACCTGTACATAGATCGCGAACACCACCGCCAGATAAACTTGCCACTGCTTGAAAGCTTGAAAGAGGCTGAAACATTATCAAGAGAACATGGAACACATTTGTCAGCCCCGGGAGTGAAAGAACCAAGGTCCACGAATCTATCTCCTTGCCGCTTCGTAATGTTCGCCTATGCTAATTTTGCTATATGAAAGTCAAGGAGACGGCCACGACAGCACAAAGTCGTAGGCGGCTAGATAGATAGATAGATAGATAGATAGATAGATAGATAGATAGATAGATAGATAGATAGATAGATAGATAGATAGATAGATAGATAGATAGATAGATAGATAGATAGATAGATAGATAGATAGATAGATAGATAGATAGATAGATAGATAGATAGACGGACGGGCGGACAAACGGATGCGATCTAAGTGGGTTTGTTACGCAGTTTATAAATCCGGCAGATCCCACGCACTGCGGGAATCGACGTAATGCAAACCAGTCAGCGAGGAGCTGCATACACCGCATTGTTTGAACTTGAGACAAATCAAGGCAATCCTGTCGTGACATATCGTGCTCTATCGCATGTTTGTCATGCATACATGCCCGTACAGTCTGGTATATACCAGGCTAATGAAACGTATATTCTGCGTTATACAATGCATGACTGGTCATTTATGTTTTTCATCATGTCATTCCCTACCAATTTTCACATATATCAAGTGAATAAAACAGCCGTGAGCGTGCCAAGCCCCTGTCATATTAATCGTGACTTACATGGCATGCAGGTCATTTTTTTCATGTGGCGACCTGTATTTATGTTGATCATATACACTTGATCATGTCATGCCACACCAACTATGGGTTATATCCAGTTAAGAAAATAGCCGCGAGCTCACAATGAGCGTGGCATGTAAATCATATCACACATAACATGCATGTCGAGATTTTTGTTTTAGCGCCTCTCATTTACGTTCGTCATACAGAAGTGTTGCGCCATATCAGACACGGCGTATATCAAGATAGTGAAACGGCTGCGAGTGCACAAAAAAAGTTGTCACGTAAATCATGCCGTATGTCATGTCATGATTTGTCATAACTTGTCATACACCCCTTTCACGCCGTGTCACTTTTGGTATCTATCAAATTAACAAAACGGCATCGAGCGCACTATGAGCGTGGCACGTAAATCATGTCGTACATGACAAACATATCATCATTTTCATTTTACGACCTGCTATTTATGTTTGGCATATACTAAAGTCACTTTTTCTAAGCGCTCGTCTTGTGTGGTTCCTCGCGTCGTCCGTTGTGTATTTTCCGCGCTCCCAGTTCGCTGAACGAAGAAAATGAATTACCAACTGGCCCACCTTTCGATCCTCCTGCAATGTACTAAAGTCACGCCATACCAAGCTTAACGAAATGGCCGCGAGGGCACCAAGACCGTGGCATGTAAATCATGTTGTTCATAACATGTATATCATGATCCTCATATTACGACCTGTCATTTATGTTTGTCATAAACTCATCTCCCCCCGTACCAGTTTTAATATATAGCCAGATAGCGAAACGGCCACGAGATCACGAAGCCGTTGGCGGCTAGATAAATAGATAGATACGCTCAAAGTGAAAGAAGTTCGCTAAGTAATGCTTCGCATTTAAGAAACACAACGAGGGCATCAGACCAGCAAGATGCAGCGCGAAAGAACAGCGTAAACATGCAAGAGAAGCGCGTCCGACGACCGAGTCGCAGCGTTAAACGCGCTCAGCCGGAGAGAGCCTGACGTGTATACTATACGACAGCGCGTGCCACCTAGCGGAAACATCGGAAGGCGGCGTCCCCACTTCCCATAGGAGCTGCTTGGCGGTGATCAGACTTCAAGTGTTGTAGCCACTGTTGTTCTGTGCCCCCATTTGCCGCAGGTTTGTTGCTGTCAGTTTTTCTCAAATTACCACCAACTACAATGCAATAGCAGCTTACATTGATTATATATGCTCGAGCTGTCTTGTAGCTGATTCAATTATTAACATTCTTAATATTATTATTATTATTATTATTATTATTATTATTATTATTATTATTATTATTATTATTATTATTATTATTATTATTATTATTGATCTTGTTCTTACTAGTAGTAGTAGTAGTAACAGCAGTAGTAGTATTAAATCTTATATAGTTCCTGCGCTGTGAGCCTTAAACGGGTACTGACACAAAGTTTCGCGGCCGAGATAGCCTGCGGGATCGATTCCCGTGAACATGCGTATCTCATTTGCAAAATATGAACAGCCAATATAGCTTGGAATGTATTTTAAATGAATTTTGAAATTTCCTATATTGAAATCCTCAAAGGTGACACTCGGTGACCCCCCTTACTTCCCTCACGTGACCACACTGCCACAAGTTGTGATGACATCATAGCCGCCATTTTTTTTTCGCCGCGTTTGCTCCAGCAGCCTATTTCTCGGCTGCTGCTCGCGAACCACTCGGAAGTGCGTCACAGTTCTGTGTGGTGACGTAATCGAGTGCTGCGTCCGCTAGGTGGTAATAATTGCACCCGGAGGCTTGCCCTTTTTGAAACCGAAGCTGACGCTGGTCGGTAATGAGGAGCCTGTAATTAATTATCTGTTGCGCGCTGCAGCAAACGATCTGCCATGTTTTGACTAACAGGCCCCCGGCAACACATTGCAGCAAAAAAAAAGAAAAACGCGAGGCCACGATTTTTGTGGCAGCACTTCTTTATGAATTCTTTCGCGTCTACTGTATTAAGGCGTAAATGTCCTAAATTAGTGCAAGTGATAAAGGCTCATTCCAAATTAATAATTCGCTTTCGGGCTATGCCTCACTCTCAGTCATCTGCATTAATTCACATCTACCGTGACTGTGCAAAACTCATAGTTGGGCCACTTATGTTCACTATCAAGCTCTACACGTTCGTATGTTCGCTCCTGTTTATGCTCACGTTAACTCATGAACACGTCGTTGACTTTCGTTGAAACGTTAGGTGGCACTCACGTTCCTTCATTTTCACATTCCTATCACACTCATCGGACCTGTTTCCCTTCTGATATCTCATAGACACGTGCAATCACATCTTTCGCTGACTCTGTCCCCTGCCAATAAAATGAGCGTGAAAAGTCAGCATATCTCACGTGTGAGTACACAGACGAAAGTTTAGTGACGTGTACTAAAGGTGTTTTCCTCTCCATTTTCAAGAATAATTTTTTCATGGCGATTAAAAAACGTTACCTCGTTCTGCAGGCTAACTACATAAAAATGTCGGAGGAGGTGCCCAATATAGAAAACTGTCACGCTTTAAAGCCCGACGTGTTCTCCTTCTATTAATGGTGCCATTTGTGTGGGCACTGAATAGGTTTATGTAAAACTACAAAAAACATCCCATTTGTCGCGAAACCAACAATTTTGTACGCCCTCATTCAGCTGTACGTGTTGGGTTATAATAGGCGACCTCGTTAATTGAAATACGTTCTCTGCCTCGGTGCACGTAGCAACACGAGAATTTCTCACGCTCCGTTTCCCCTTTAGGCTTGGAAGAAACACACTGAACAACCCTTCGGCGTTTTCAAGCATTCCGGCCGTGATAGTTTGGTGTGCAGAGTCCCAAAGCTCATTCTAAGTGAACATAATTGATGTGTTGCTATCTGGCCACGATACTTCATAAAGAGCAGTTCTCTGTTTCAGACTTCCTTACTGCCGCTGTGATGACTGTTCGGACAGGTTTTGCACTCTCCTTCATCTGAGAGGCCTGTGTAGTTATTTATTTCGCTCACGAGACATGCCATCCTTCATGCGGTACAGCAGGATTTATTCCTAATGCAACACAGATCATGGCGCACCTTACGGGTGACCGTATGAGCTTTCAACGGTATCCGGAGCCGCTTCTCATTCCATTTAGATAAGCAGTTGCAGTACAGAGTAGTATCGTTAGCGCTCGGTAAATGGGATTGTTGTAATTGCATATTCTGCTATGGCTATACCGCACGATATAGTACTGGCGTTGTACTGTATGTGGCTGGCTGACCACATGGTTCGCACTACGTTTAGCAAAAATGGTCTACGATTTAGAGAAGCATGTAATCTACTATGGGAGAGTAGGAAGCTCTCCCTTAACATATAGAACAACTGTCTCCTTCAACGAAATGAGACAGACCGACCTCCAACGGAGTCTGATCCCAAAAGAACTACAATGTTATAGATACACTCTTCATTGACGTGCCTTACACGACATCGTCAAGGTATTATGCCCGCGAGAATGTACTGGTGCGTATTGATCAATTATTCATAGTATTTCTGCATAGTTTCTCCAGGGTGCTTGAGCAGCTAAATGTTATTAACCTAGACGCAGACATTGTCTACCTTGTGACAGCGTATTAGTCGCGAATTGCCGAGCGAGCGATCCTTCAGATAGATATCAGCAAAGAAAATGTGGGCACAATTAAGAAGCAGTAGAGATCAGTAGAAGAACACGAGTGCAATTGCCACTTCTATCGTAGATGACTAGTTTCTGTTTCTTCGAAATGAAACCAAATGTGTGGAATCAAGGAATCCATCGAGCTTCAATTTCACAGGCAAAAAAAAAATTCTCGGATGCCTCATACTCTAAAGGCGCCGTTTGCTTTCAGGAGCCAGCAAAAAAAAATTGTGTCATCTCGAAGAACAAAGAGAACGAATAACATCGGGCAACAAGAGCATCGGGCAACAAGAGAGTCCAGACGAACACACGTCACAAATAAATGGACGAACGTTCACTTTCAAAATAATGAAACTGACACGATGTGAGGCGATCCATAAACCTAGAGGAGGCCCGGCTGTCACGAAGTGCCATTTAAAGAGGTCTTTATAGACTTTTAAAAATGAACACAAGTATAAAAGCAATGCGTGCCTCCTATCCAGCCAGCAGTTATTACGCTCTGATGACACGTCGGAAAGGTCTTCTGTCTTCGAACGGGGAAATCTTACGCGATGCACTACGAGGGGCGTTTAAAATATAGAACAGTACATCTGTAGGGGCTGGCAAATAAGAAAATGGAAATCATTTTAAAGAGATTGCTCCTGGGGGCGCTGTTCTTGCTGCCTTATACCGATACCAGCGCCGCACCCGGTGAAGCGGCAACATCAGGCCGTGAGCGGGGAATGTGGCTCGGCTATTTACTCTAAAATTACCCATCCTTCCTCACTTCACCGACGAGACGCGCTCAGGCAGGCGGAAGCATCTTGGTCATTTGGTGTTGCCGAGGTAATAGGAGGCCCAGTGAACCGTAAAACGAAAACAAATGCGGGCAAGAAGTTACAATGAACGGCGGATTCATTTGATCCATTTCCCATAGCCGTGAACTGCCTTCTTTTTCCAGCTTCCGCGAAACGGTTTCGTTTTCGTCTCGTTCAGATTCGAATATCTCATTCTAAATCCGCGGGATACCACCCACAGAGCGTCGTCAAAAGCAACTCATCGCTTTTCAAAATGTGCTTATCGACGTTTGTGTTCACATATTCAGAAATATGCAAGAGTAAACCGGGTTTCCTTTGAGCAGCACACGTTCGCTTGACTGCCCACACGTGGCTGATACGGCATCGAAAGTTCTTTGCTCTGCGAAATTCCTCGCGCTATGCCCTAAGCTATACGCACCGCTAAATCCAAGTTTCTTATTGCAACCGCGCTACTTGATGGAAAGAGGCATTAACTGTTGAGTAGAGCTGTGGAAATAGCTTTTCGAAATAGTTGATAGCTCAGCGGAACCTTTAAACAAGAGCTGACGACGCTAGCTTTCCACTTGAACATTTCGCAGATGTCAGACGGATCACGATATCTTTCTTATAGCTTGTGTGTTATGGAAGAAGGAAGTATTCATTTTTTTAGATTTTGCGATTAGTCTAACGCAGTGCACATGCAAACGAAGGAAGGGAAGATCTGATGTACGATCAGCATAATGTTGACTGCAAGGATCTGTTTTTAGTTTTCTTCTTTGAGCTACCACTCAAACTTGAAGTAAACGTGATCGTTCTTACTAGCCGTACTACTATTGCCCAAATATCATACCGATGCGCTACTATAGCAGCATTAGCTAGTCTCTAATAATGTTACTTATCTTAGATGAGCCGGGATAAACTGTCATGGCGGCCATAGAAAGCATGTTGAATAACGACAAGAAAGTTCAGTGCACATAAAGGACGCACTTGATCAGTCAGCATAACGCATACCAGAAATAAGACACGAACATAAGCGCACACGCAACCGAAAACACAACCTCAAAGCGCCCGCCCAGCCACCTGCACGGGAGGGCGTGAGGGGTGCGTGTCCGTGTGGGCACGCGTGTGTGAGAGCGCGCGTGTGTGCGTGGTCACCCCGTTAGCGTCGCAGCGAGAAGAGTAGGTCCGATACGCGCACTGCTGCACGCATACGTTCAGTCAGAACCGGCACTCAATGAGAGAGTTGGCATTAAAGTTATCACGCCTTTTTGTGGCTCTTCGACTGACTGATCGTAACCCTATTCTAGCTCAGCCAGTTTTCACTCCTTGTTAAGACCGCAATCAGACAGTACTCAAAGTACTGCTGACCAGATATTTTCTGCTTTTAATTTTTCCCGTCATGTGAATGACCGGGACACCGAAACCATGAGAAGAAAGAAGCAAACACTGGTGTTTTGCTTTTCTGCGCACAAAGTAATTTACGATAATGGCTTCTCCACGGATCGCTTTTTCTTGTCGCGGCCCATGTGCTCCCATGAAGTCTTGAGGCAGAAGGCAATCACGTGGGAACAAATTCTGCACTTGCTCAAGTTCGGTTGGTGGTCTTTTATGCGGCTGCACGCGTCAAGCTTTTGACGTACAGCTTTCATCTGCTGGAAAACAAAACCAACACTATTTCGTAAAAAAATTGTAGCAAATCATTTTGGACGCGCAGAACCTTCCCGCGTTTTTTTTCCGCGGTTTTTATGTCAATGACACATATGTAACACCAAACATATCGTAATTATCATTACAATAATATCTGCTGCATCGCGAAGGCCTGAATACTTCAAGGTTTATTGTCGAAATGGACCTTGCCAGCGTATTTAGCGTGGTACGACTAATGGTTCAAAATGCATTTATGATATCTATCAATATAGAAGGATGTCCGAAGGTCTCACGAATGGGAAGGAAATTTACTACTAGAAATTATATCAAACAGCGATGGTGAACAGCGGCAAACGCAGAAAGATATGTTTTACAAAAGGTAGAAAGAAAAGTACGAAATGACACATCACATACATTATGAAAACAAAAAAGCGGTAACACTGACACCAAATATTTATTTGTACAACAGGTATGACTGAACGCAAAGTACTCTTAATATTTCGAATGATCTCTTTTAACACGAAAGTGTTTTATGCCGGGGTCCACCAAGACTTCAGTGACGTATTTCCGTCACGGAAATGACGTGGAAAAAATATCCACGATCAGATGACAAAGAAAAAGAGTTCCGGCAACGGGCGTCGAACCCACGACCGCTCTGTCCGCAACAACAGATGCCGGGGACGCTATCCACTGCGCCACGGTCACAGACTCTGGAGGCTTTACAAACGCGCCTTTTATATCTACCACGCTCCCGGTCGGCGGGGTGGCGTTGCCCTCTGGGAGCGGTAAAGTAAGGTAATTCGTCATTACTGTGGCCTCCGCGATTAACACCTGCAACGCGTTACACGTCCGTCCCGTTTCGTGCGTTTTCAATAGAAGTTCAATTTTGTCAATGCATTAACACACCGCGACGTGGCGTTCTTAGCACAAGTGTCGTAGAGTCACTGGAAAATCAGAGTACCGCAAAGGTAGGCTGCACGCGGGCAACATTGGGTGGCGGCGGCCATGTCCCTTCCAGACCGTCCGGCGCGTTGCTAGCGTGTGTTGAGAAGTGACCGATCTTTTAGCCTCTGTGCCGTGTTACGCTCGGCAGAACGGCATTATATGTGTGTGTTTCTTCAAGAGGATATTAGAAGTGATTTCGAGTCATCGACAGGTATGGATCGACTGCGCGGTTAGCGGTGTAACTAATGAAACGTACGGCGAATGTTGCCATGTGCTCGCGAACTCTCTTCATGGCTTCATCGGTCTCTTTTCGTGTCACGCCCGGGCTTGTTCGCTAGGTCTGGATCTGTAAACATCGTTGCATTAGCGCAGTGACATCGTGCGAGATGCCATTTACTTCGACATTTGGTGAATCTTGACTGTTTGCGCTAGCTTTGCAGTTGGTGTTCAGGTTCACTGCGCTCGAGAACGTTATCGAACAACATCGAGAACATTCAACATTGCGTCCTTCGACTGATCGCTGACGCATAGCTTGCTTGCGCACCGTGCTTGCTGTTCAACTGGTTAATATGTGTAATAGAAGTTGTGTGTGTACGGTAATTGGAAGTTGTGCGCGACGTCTTGATTCGGCACGCCAGCAGCCGAACGCACAGGCGAATCGGCGTGCGGTAGGTAAGGTGCATCTTATCTTACGATACGTAGAAAATAGGCCATCAAAAATGATTGACACCACTACTTAATTGTTTCATTTCCTATTTCTTGTCTCCTCAATATTCCCAACGTTGCAATGAATTTGCAAATATTTTGCTGTTTCCGACAAAACATTTCTTTTTTTGGCGTTGCCAGTGCGTAAACAGCTGGGGTTCGGTTTCTGCACTACTACACTTTTTTTTCGTAATGCACTCTTATTAAAACTTCCTCGGCACGGTGCTTTATGTTCTTTTGATCAGAAATAGCACATCCCGGAATTTTTAAAGCGCATGCTACTGCAACACAGTATGTATATAGACCTAGGGCTCGCATAAAATCGACTCCCTCAATGGGTGGGATCTGATTTTTTTTTTTTTTTGCTGTGACCATTTTCTCACCAACTATACAGTATTTTAAGTTTACGCTCGGTGCAATGCAGCATTAGCGGCATTTTTTTGCAACAAATTTAAAAATACGCTTGATAACATTGCCTTATACCAGGTTTATCAACAGAGTTCCACGCTTCTGTTTTGTGCAATGCCAAATATCATGCCACAATTGCCTTCAAGGTATACAAGTAAACAGTTATTATCTTATTGAATCTTCAAATTCGCTCTCGTGCGTGGCACGCTTATAACTCGGATAGCATGCGTAATCTGTTCAACAGATCGAGATATAAACAGCCGAGCAAATAGAAAGGTATGTAGTTTGCAATATCGCTGACCATAGCGAACCGAAAAGGTGAAGTATCCTGTCGCATAAGATCTTTTCCAGCAAAATTAATGTAGTTCACTGCAGGAAGGAGTGTTATTCGAGGGGGGCGAATTCGTTCAGGCCAACTATGCAGCCACGTAGAACGGCGCTTTTTGACATTAATCTTTCCCACAGAGTAGATTCCCAGAGTAGCTCACCAGTAACGTTCGATTGATGGTGAGCTACTCTCTTCTGGCATCTGCATGCAGTGGCACAGCGTGCCGTGCCCCCCCCCCCCCCCCGAAAAAGATGTCTCCTTACGCCCCTGTCTGCATGACGCGTTTAAAAAAGCGACGAAGTACTTCTTGGGACCGCGGTACTGTTAAATGTCCGGCCACGCTCTGCATTGAACGCGCCTGCACCCAAAGCGCTTGGAAGGGATATGGCGGCGAGAGGTCACGTGATACGAATAAGCCAATCGCGGCGGCGGCGGCGCGCGGAAAACAAATGCGATACTCTGAAATTTTTCCAGTGACTCTAAAGTGTCGTAAAAGCGTCGGTCTCGCTCATAGCATCACGCTAATCCAAATCAAATATAGCTCTGTGACGCGCGCCTGCCTCACCTGGCTGTTACACCGCGTTCCGCGCTCACGCTCACGCGCTCGACCCGAGAGAAATTGCTTCCGGAGTAAGGGGGGGGGGGCGGCAGGACGCGCGCTTTGCGTTTCTCTCTAGTCCGGCCGTGGTGTTCAATCATATTTAGCATGCCGCGGGATGGCGACCAAGTTCTGCGTTCAATATGCGACGCTCTTCTCGCTATCACACCTCATTCTCTGATTACGCTTTCACCATTAACTACTGCAACTACCACAAGGTTTTGTGTAATCATTTAACATGGACGTTAGTCTTCGGGATGGAGATGTACCACCAATCATCAAAGTGGGTGCATCCACGTTAAACGGTGCTACAGCTGCCAGGCATCAATATACACTGTGCGAAATCCCTTATAGCAATGTACAGTAAAGATTCACTTACTTATGTAAGGGCACGCTTTACTTTCGTCTTATTCCGATTCCTATGAGGGAGAGATCAACCATCTTTTTTTAATATCGCCCCTATCCTCCAACGATGTCCTATTGGGTCCTTCGTGCATGACCTGGCTGTATCGTAGTCTTGTGAGCATCTTAATCTTGACACAACACCTTTTCACTGCCGGTCTCTACTTCACATCTCATGCTAAGTTATATGGCACCCCCATTCTATCACTCCGTTACCCCGCCAGACACGTACCCTACGTGACGAACAAATGTCATTTTGTTCATCGAATGTCATCTATTTGTGCTCTCTAATCCACGCCGCTGTCTTCTTTTCTCTTTGTGTTACATGTGACATGTCTCAACTCATTGCTTGCTGCGCGGTCGTCTAGTTTTTCTAAAGTGTCTCTTTAGATATGTTTACACATGTTTTCTACCAATTCGTTACTGCAGGAAAATCTTCAGACGTCCATTTATTTATCTGTTGTATTCGAGAGAAGGGAAGCGGGCTGCACGAGAGTGCTGTGTGAGCGCATGTGTCGCCTTCCAGAGTGGAAATTTGCATGCTGCGGGTGGAAAGAAAGAACTTGCCCGGAAGAGGAGAAACGCCTACGAACACGCCTGTGGGGGGCGCGATGTTCAGTTGGCAAAAAGATAGCGCGATAATCACGCTGACATCGTTGCACCGTAGAAATTTTGACTGAGTGGCGGCGCTCACGCGTTCGCACGCGGTGTTCCTTTGAAAGCTACCGCAAATGCCGCACATGCGTTTGTGACGCCATGCTCGTTCTTGTAGCCGTTTTTATCAACGCTGCTATCGCGCGCTCCGCACTGTCTTCCTATCATCACCGACGTAGTGCGAGCTCGGAGCAAACTTGTGTTCCCGAGGTGTTCGGGCCATCCTGCATAGCACCCCTGCTATTCCTACGTACCAAGGGCTGCTTCCATCTGGCTTTAATCGGGAACCTAGTGAACGTCGATGTTGCCCGCGAGCCTTAGCATCTATCTATCTATCTATCTATCTATCTATCTATCTATCTATCTATCTATCTATCTATCTATCTATCTATCTATCTATCTATCTATCTATCTATCTATCTATCTATCTATCTATCTATCTATCTATCTATCTATCTATCTATCTATCTATCTATCTATCTATCTATCTATCTATCTATCTATCTATCTATCTATCTATCTATCTATCTATCTATCTATCTATCTGTCTGTCTGTCTGTCTGTCTGTCTGTCTGTCTGTCTGTCTGTCTGTCTGTCCGGATGGATGGATGAATGGATGGATGGTCCGTTCGTCCATCCATCCATCCATCCATCCATCTAGCCGCCTATAACTGGGCGCTCTCCCAGTAGTCTCCATAGGTTGTAATATACAAACATTTGCATAGCATAGGATGAGTGTATGACGAACACGATTCACTGGTCGCGACATGAATAGCACAGAACGGCTGTCGCGTACTTCATGAAATTATTTCTTTCAGTCACGCGTGGCACATACCCCCATACCACAGTCCTCGTTATGAGGGTATGTGCCGCAGGTGATTCACAGTTCGAATCAACACGTTAAAGGCGAACATTCACATTCAAACGCAAGCCAAGTGAGAGAGCTGAAGACAGAACACCCCTGGAAGACGCTCGACTGCCATCTACGCGTTCACGTGGTCCGCCAGAATGACGGAGTGTTCTCTTCATTTCATATGAGGATGGGCGATGGCCTCATGCTTAACGAGGATGACGTCAGGTTGACTGAGATCCTTTTTCTGAAATGCATAGGTGCCGTCTCTAAGTGCCCTGACCGCACACGGATATACTAAAGCAATGCGGACGTCGACCGCTGTAACGCTTCGGACAACGTAGTATGTCTTCCCGCATGCGATAACATAACTCGCCATAAGGACGAACAGGTACGCAGGAACGCCCTGACAAAAGTGGCCGCAAGCGACAGGGTTAGCCTGCCGGCCTCAATTTACCTGAGCATCGGCAAGCCGTACATGATCGCGGCCAACATCGACGTAAGCGACGGCCTCGTTAATGAAAACATGGGCCCCTCCTGGTACATCGAGCGTGATGAACACCGCAACCTGTTGCGACTGTGGATTGAATTGAAACGTCCACAGTAGGCATTGTTGTCCCAGCCAGGACGAAGCACATCGCTACCTTACATCCTCCATAGAATTTAAATGAGTGCCCGTGGGACTGCGAACCACTACAGCCATGACGTACGCCAAAAAATATCTCGTGTAAGAAGGCACAGTTTCCCCTTGCGCAAGCGAATGCCATAACTATATACAAGTCACAAAGGGCCACATACGCCCAGGTAGTCATCGGATACAATAAGCGCCACCCACTGAAGTTGTTCTACGTAGCACTTTCCAGGGCTACCGGCTTCAATAGCCTATGCCTCACCAACGCAAAAGGTGAGTTCACGATCCGGCATGTCGCCGGCTCTATCGACAGGGTCAGTCAACGACATGACCCGGCTTGCAAACAGTCCTATAGACGTTGTCTTAGGCCGGGCTACCACCTTCATTCGGTGCCACAACCGCGGCAGTCACCTCACGCTCGCCGCTTTCAACCTAGGCCATGTGTACGCGCACGTGCACGACTTTGAAAAAGACGTTCTGCTCAAAACAATTGGCGTGTTAACATATTCTAAAACCTGGAGCGACGAGCCTACTGCAATCACGGGATTCCAATGTGTCGTCCACAACAAGCGGCTTCATTGCAGGTGCGTCGGCGTGGGCACGTATAAGAACATGGCGATGCGCAACTTCAACGTAGGTCGCATCCCACTTCGCCGGCCGCCAGACACCGTACACACACAGACAAGCAGCGGAATCGGCGAGGTCTGCATTGCGCACATCAATCACAAGAACAAAGGCATTGCGCCCGCCGCCATCTACGTGAGAATCGTCAACACCTTCCAGACATGCACATCCGGGCACTTATAAGGGACTAGATCGCGCTGACGTGCGCCTCCTTTTAAAACTTTTCACCAGCACTCTACTGTGCCCGGCGGTGCTAAATCACTTCAATTCATCCCTTGATGGCGCGTGCCAGTTCTGTGGCTAGGTTGCTGACACCTTCCACATTGCCTGGGCGTGCCAATCGAGCCCATCTATTCCCCCCAAACCGATATCCACGAGAGAAGACTGGGAGGCGGCCCTTCTCAGCTGTCATGACCTCAAGGCCCAGAAGGCCCTGGTTCAACGGACGTGGGAGGGGCTGCTTGTCAGGGGAGTCCTAGAATAGGGGCTCCGCCTAGTACTGTGAGGAGAGGAGGCCAGTACAGCCCCTACTCAATCATCTCTCTGTAGCCATTTAATGGTTAATAATTGTGTTAACAGCAACCACCACCATCATAACGGACTTGTATAAGCACTACATATCGGCTTACCGCGTCTGGTGTTGGTAATACCTATGTTGCTGTTGGCATCGTTACGCCACTGTCAACAACTGGTTTTATAGCACATGTGCGACTCTTCAACATATGTGTGTGCGTATACCACTTGTGCCTATCTTTAGCGTCATTTCATAACGTCTAACTCAATGTATAAACTTACGCCACAGTCACCATCATGCCGCATCCTTCGCATTACATCAATTCGCACAGTGCGTGGGATCTGCCTAATGTTTTAAAATAAAATTCTGAAACATTTCTTTCTTTTATTTTTGTAAGGGCGACAGCTTAGTAAAAGGTGCCCGATGTTGTCCTGTTCATTATAGCTAGGAGACAACGAGGACGGCGCCAGACCAGGTTTGTTTAAATAAACATTCAGCGATGGAATACAGCATCTTAGTATTTTGAAGGACACTTCTATTTTTTGCGTCGGACACAATTTATTATCCCATGCAAAATGGAACTGCGAAAATTCTGGTTTTGGTATTTTAACTTTTCAGGAATGTTCAAGAAGAAAAAAATCGTGAACCTGGCCGCAGGAATATAAACTGTAAGTGGCATAGCATACAACACTGGACCATCAAGGGGTATTGGCGCGAATGAGTCAGCCATCTAATTTACAGATATACCATGATCTCCTGGCACCCATAGGAAGCGCACTAAACGCAAGTTTACAGGGATTAATGATTCGAATGTATTTAGTATTGCTGTCTTTTGAAGATGAAGTGAGTGATAGATTTCAAGAGAGTGGTAAGCTGGGCCAGTTGGTATGCATTCATTGTAATAAAGAGCACGAAAAACTAGAGACAAAAGGAAAGAAAAACATAAGAGCGCTCGTCCCGTGTTGTTCTTCCCGTTGGTCTCTAGTTTTTCCCGCTGTTTATTACTATAGGTGATAAACATATGGATTACGAATCAGTAATTGTAAGAGCTATAGAATGACTTACTGAATGTTCTCGATGGACTAAAATAATTGCCGTTGATTCTGCTTCAAATACCATTGTGTAAACTGGGAGACGTAATGAATATCACGGGCACAATGACTGAAAAAATACCCGCACCTGCTTTCCTATCATTCATAGATGCATCTGTGGCTATTGCATTATTATTTGCCAATTTTAAGAAGTGGTATTCTAATATGCCAGTGAAATATTTACAAGGCAGAAGTTTGGCATCTTATAGGACTATCTCATCAATTTGTATTTTCACATTTGGCAGTTATTTATCTAATCCAATGGCCTGGCGAATATTATTAACGCTTAAAAGTCTTAAGTAGAGATTGGACTAACAAAAGAACAGGTTTATATACACGGGGCAAAGGCGCATTTAAAGAAAAGCCCTCGAGTCGGCAAAGAGCACGAACTGTAACAGTCTTAATGTACATCGTAAAATTTGAAATATGTTTTAACTGTTAGGATACGGAATTTGCAAGTAAGAATGGGCATCCGGGCTTCTTGATATACAACACTGGTAGCTCTAAATTTTGGAACACCGGAAGGACTGCGAAGAGCTTCTCACTCTAAAAGCATCAATGGGTTAATCTTGTATGCTGGTCCACTAGAAAATAGTGCACAACGAAATTTAGGAATTGGGCGAATATATATGTCATAAATCATGATCACCGTATAAATGCGTAGCCCGGAACTGAGCCGGCCAAGTTCACTTATCAATCTAACCGCGCGTGTTTGCTTAGCTTTATCACATTCAATGTGATTACGCCAGCTCTGTTTGTAATTATATATTGCTGCCAAATATTAAGTACAGTCAACTTGAGAAATTCTTTCTTCGCAGTACTGAAGAAAAATATTAACTGGCGTATTAAAAAAAACAATCACTTTTGTTAACGTTTAATATCATTAGAATATACTCAGACCAGGATTTTAATGTTCCTAAATATCACTCTGATGTATGGAGTAACTTTATATCATAGTCAGACACGAAAAACGCAATACAATGTACATACAAATGCACTTGTACCTAATCGCGCAATGGATCAGGGTTTAACAAAAATAAATAAAGCAGGGGAGAGAACGGAGCCCTGGGGAACTCCACATGACTGACTTTAATTTAACGTTTAAATATCGTTATCGGGATCAGTGAAACTTTCAGTCTTGATAATTCATACATGCAATTTGTAACTTAATGTGGAAAATTTTTAGGGCTTCAATGAGGATGATGTGTCCCACACTATAGTAAACCTTAACTAAATCTAGGGTTAGTGAAGGCACATAGTGCCGCCTGTTCCGGGCGAGGTTCAAGAGTCACGGCCAGAACGTGGCATAAGATCCAAGTGGAACTAAATGACGGTGAACTATAGTGCCAGATACAAGCATGCTTTTCGCGATCTAGGCACGATTCACATTTTTAAATCGCGTTTAAGAGTAAGAAAAAAACGGCATGTCGTGCAGTCTAGCAGAAGAGCCTTGAAGCTGGAATATGGAGTCCACTTTACTGTAGGTAGTCTGATGCTTTCATGTGTGTTCAAGTAGTGCTCAAACTTAGAGTATGTAAACAATTATCGATCCACGCTCAATTCTGTGCTGCTTAAGAGGTTAAAGGAGTGGAAAAGGCAACTAGTGGAACATGTCGAGCCATGGCGCATGCGCAGCAAACCGCTGCGCACAAACACGAACCGCTCTCGCGCTCACCTCCCACTGTTTGCAGCATTTGTTGTGTGTATACGACTTCGTAGGCGCCGCAGATTGAATAATTTTGATTATAATTGTTTCACTGCGTTTTCCGCGTTACCGTTCCGTGAGTAGACACTAAGATCAGTAATATTTCCGTGGAGCTTAAGCGAACAGGTGCCATAAAACTGGCTGTCGGTCCCTTTGATACGACACTCAAATCGACATGCACACACAATGTCGAGCATTAAGGTGTAAATCTGGTTTCACGTGGACTCAGTATTGCATTATCGGCTATAAACGTCATAATTCTGTTGTAGAGTGCTAAATTTATTATTTTGCGACGTTAGAGCGATAGGTCTTACGTTGGGAATCTGTATTCCAGCTCCTTGTTTTTTCAGCAGGGGAACACTTTTCTCAAACCTGTTGTCAGAAGGAACCCAATCATTTCTCAGTGGTTCACAATTTTGAGGATATCTTCTGTAATTAGGTCGAATAAACTTTTTAACATTCCTAACGTAATTTTATGTGGACCTAGAGCTGATTTAGGCAGTGATCAAACGATGTGCGCAAGCTCTTCCATATTTATTTCTATAAAACCGCTGACGTAAGAAGCTTTACCAAGTTTATTAGCAACTTTGACGTGAATCGCTTTACGAAGCCTGATGCACTTTGAACTAATAAATAATAAATCTGACAAGTCTTTTAGGAAAGAATAACCGATTGAATGTTTAAGGGCGCAACAATACCGTTACGAACTCGGAAGAAACTGAAAGCCAGATTTTTTTATTACTGCTCTTGAGAGAAAGTTATGTTGTTTCTCTCCATATTCATCTTTCGCTTATGATACTGCTCTTTAGAATATAACGCTAGCATACAAATAACGACTCAAGTTTCTGGGGCTCCGCTTTATACGTGGTATTTTCCACGCGGCTTTTTGGCGCCTGTATTCTCTTGCACAATCCTTAGCCTACAGACACACATAGAATTCACTTTTTTTGTATATATCGTGAACTCTGATTTTGTTACGGTGCGTTTCGAAGCGGTGGAATAACTCACAGCTTTAAGTTTTCTTTTTATACTTGTCAACTAAAAAACAGCTGACTGTCAATTTTCCTTAAGTTTTAATTGGTCTGGAAGGCTGTGCGCTTGATAATCTGACGAGTCTAATTGGTTATCAACTTCAATTAAAATTCAGCGGTGATCAACATTTGTAGCGGTATCAATGACAGCCTAAGGAGAGATGAAAATGTTTGAGCTGGCGAATGTTAAATCTAAAACAGCTCTCGATTTGCGTCGAATAAAAGTGGCAACTTTAGAATTTAGACGGAAAATTTTTCTTTTAACCCTGAGTCATAATCGTTTTCCAAAGGAGTCGCTGCGAAAAGCCCAAGACACAATATGCAAATTAAAATCTTCCTCAAATATTGTGTTCTCTTTGCAGTAGCTCAGAATTAGATGAAGGGAGCTTACATATTGTATCCCAGCTGTAAATCGTTATTAATAACGGATAATGAGAGCAGCATTGTGGGCAAGCTGGTAATCCATTACTTCAGTACCATCGCGCAACAACAACACCAACAAAAAATCCAGGCACAACACAGAAGAAGACACACCTCGCGCCGACTTCAAGTACATTTATTGTGCCACCAACCCTGTCTATATATGAGGCCGTGGAGATCACGCATGCGTGTACATAAAATAACAATAACAACAGTTACGAGTAAAAAGATGCCGCCACGAAGATCTGTTTTTGGTCGGCATAACAGAGAAAAAATCACAGCATATCCACGGAGCGAATGATGATGAGTGGGTGAAGCTGCGGAGGTTCATCGGTAAACCGTGAATCGTCCGTGAATTCTGCCCAGTACATCATCACCGACGTGACATCGGGCGCGTTTATACTAAAGGTTCGATGAGAGTTATGACGGCTTGCAGCTCACTTTATTTTACATGTACGCTGTGAATTTTCATTGTTTAATCACGCACAGGAGAAATCGCACACACGCACTGCCTTGGAGGTCAAAGTCCAGTGCCTATATATACGGGGTGGTCAGTGAATGGTTGTGCAGCGCGAGCGGTCGGTTTTTTCAATCAAGACACTGCCGCGACACTGCCTCGCGACGCTGCCTGCGTCGGCGCCGCTGCGCCACGAGGCAAGATAGGGGAGGGGGGAACCGTAGGAGAGGAGAAAGAGGGGGAAGCGTAGGGGAGGAGAGGGCGATACATATCACGTACTGTACGGGAGATCCGTTTACGCCGGACAACGGAGACGTGACAAGGTTAGACTAAGAGGAGCTACGCCCCTAAAAACAGACGGGGTACATGAAAGAGCAGATGTTTTACTAGGTAGTAAAGTTGCCATGTTATGTTAATAATTCCTAATACACATGTAGACACGTGGTTGCCAAAGCAACAGATGCGCAGCGACTCAATCAAATAAAATATATAAAATCGCTTGAGTGGAACAGGGTACCGTGTGATTGAAGCGACTGATAGTTCCACACTCCAGTTCCCGTTAAATTTCTTAGGCGACACTTTACTCGCGTCGAGACCGAGTGCGAGCAACCGTTTTCACTGCGACCCGGCGTCCGTCGTGTGCGCAGGCTGCTTAGGGGAGAGTAAGGTGCAATTACTCACGGCAACCTCATCGCAATAAGCGTGTAATGCCAGCCGTTGTCAAGGCGCAATTAGTATGGAACCATGTCGCCCTCTCCTGTCGATTGCGTACGCGAATGGCGACAACTGATATTAAGCTTTACTTTTATAGACGAAGCACCTTAGGGTCTCGGCATGTCCGCGTGCATCGTCGTCTGCTGTCACGACGGTCCGAAAGACAGGGCGCTACCGCCTCAGAGCTCGCCGTGTGGCGAGAGAGAGCGAACGGCGTGCATTGACTATGGAAGCGCTCTTTCTGCGACGAACGCTGAACTACAAGCTCGCATGGGAACGAGAACGCGCCCTCGCCCGCGAGAGACAACGCTGACGCAGGGAGCGTCTGCTAGCGAGTTTCTTGACTGAAAAAACCGACTGCTCGCGGTGCACAACCGTTCACCGGCCACCCCGTATATATTGGCAAAGAGGTGAGCACATGCATGACCTACAGTGGATGGCTAACGAACTGTCGTGTGCACGTTTTACATTGTTGTCATGCTCTCTTATGCTATCGTTTGCACAACAACTACTCTGACCCACGTAAAATTTACCGCATGTGAGAGGAATCTGACAGACAACATTTTCAATGCAATTAATACACCTTGTTTATGCTTCATGTGGCAACCTTGAATTGCATGACCTACAGTGGATGGCTAACGAACTATCGCGCGCACGTTTTACGTTGTTGTCATACTCTCTTATGCTATTGTCAGCGCAACGACCCGTCTGACCCACGTAAAATTTAGTGAGAGGAATCTGATAGACAAAATCTTCAATGCAATCAATGTACCTTGTTTTATGGTTCTTTTGGCAACCTTGAGTTGCATTACCTCGCCAAGCGGCAAATACGGCTTAATTTTTTCAGGAGCAAAAAACACCACGTTAATGTTTGGTTTTTGCACGTTTTTTTTATCACTTTATGTGATGTTTTGTGTATATAAGAAATGGCAGCTGCTTTTTAATTTTCGCTCTTGTCAGGTTCACGATTTTCCTTTTTACATGCTCGGAGTTTTCTGCGCATGCTTTCTGCCACAGAAACGATTAAGTGATTAGGGTAGCCCGCGGCAACCAGGCGCGTCACCTGTTGTCCGAACGCTTCTGTCAGTTTATGTGGGCATGACCGTTCGAGCGCTAAGATTTGCAATGCCACGTTTAACCAGTTTTGCGTAAGCTGAGCTGAATGCGAGAAGGGGTTTATTACCACGTGGTTGGTACATCCAACAGATGTGATCCCTGCTAAAGAGAAACAGGACATCAAGAAAACGGAGCCTCCCGTCATCCGGAAATTCGCAAGTAAACTCCAGAGGGTTAAAGATAGCTCTGGAGGTAGCCAGGGTATTGTTGGCATTAGCCTGAAATTGTTGGCATTAGCCTGACACTCAATTAAAATTAAAAAATTCAATGAACCTAAAAAGTTTTACCACTTTTGTGGAATACGGACCTGTCTAGTTGCGCTAAAACCAAGTCACCTAAAACCGGGGCAATACTAGAACCACTGCACACTCCTGTCTTTTGAAGATGAGGCTCATCATTCCAAACAATAGTAGTTGACGAAGTATAAGACCAATACTTCTAAAAACGCGCTAACAGAAATGCCCTACATGTTCTAAAAACCCGTAGCACCAAAATCTTGAAAGGCATCCTCCACACAGTGCAATGTCAGGCCATGCGGTAATGAATAAAATAGGTCTTTAACATCTATTGACAAGGGACTCAGGCCTTTGCCACAGCTCAACACAAATTGCAGAACTTACTTCCTTCGAACTTCTGATCAGAAAAGGATCATTCACATTTAGAACGTCCAAATCTTTTTTGCAAAAATGATGCGACACATTTTTTTCCAAGAGCCATTTTCAGACACTATAGCTCTCAATGGTAAATCCACATTGTGTGGTTTGGCGCTGAAGAATATTTCCAAGCAGTCCTTTGGACTGCTTGGTACATTATGACGCAGGTTATCAAGATTCAGGTTCCTACATATTTCTATAGCTTTAGTCCTGAACTTTTTCAGTGACACATCATTCTGAACAAAGGCAGATTGCATTGTTTGCTGCGCCTTACAATTGTACACTTCTACAGGTAGTACGGCAAAACCACCCTCCTTGTCGGCAGGTAGAACACATAGCGAATGTTCCTGAAGTTATCTCACAACCCATTCCTTGGAAGCTTCCAACGACTGTGGGTGGCAGTGTTGAAGTTTGTCAACGGCTTCGGATATGCACCGCTCTTCTTCACCTTCAGTGGCAAGGCGAGACACATGCGTCACCATGGTAAGGAGTTATGACGCGGTATGTTTTGGCTCAGCGGTGAATTTCGGCCCCAGTGAAAGCACATCCACAACTTGACTAAGGAGCGTTACTCTACCCGTCATGTGAACCGTGCATCTGGGTTGGTGGCGTATTGTCCGGAGGCGGCTGCGAAGATACGGCAACTGCTGCATCCACAGGCATTCAGCAGTCTGGCTGGTTAACCACCGGATTTCCAGCAGCTTTCGATGAGTGGCCACTGCAGATGTACCTACGCCTACCTGAGCTTTCATGTAGTCGTGGTGGAGGCCTATCTGGCGATGGAATTCGCACGTAGAATCTTGCATATCCTCATGTCATGAAATCGAGAGGGTATTTAGCCACAGAACAACGGTCTTACGTCTTCAGGGAGTACATTGTTTCTCATTCAGAACGACAAACATCACGCACGGTAAGAGAGACTGGCCATAGCGCTCACGATGGCACAGGGATTAGTAGGCGAACAGACAAAAGGGCCCGTTGTACTATAAATGTATTCGGAAAGGCGGAAAGCTGGACTTATTGGTGTCACATGATCCGAATAACAGCGCGAAAAATCACAGGACACGTAGGAAGGCAGCGCACCTATAACGTTTCATATTTGAAGGAATGATACTTGCTAGCTGCCGGTACGTGATGTTTGCTTAAAACGTGGATGTCAAGTCACAGGGTCTGCTTAACGTCACCTACAATATTGAATGAGCTTAAGTACAAACGCTAACCACACCACAGTTGCACGCGATGGCTTGATGCGGCGATGTTTCTTTTTGTCTTTCTTTACTCGATCTAATTAAGTACCATTTTGCGAACTTTTGATTTCGGCAACGAAGTTGTATCATCGCTAATAGTGCCTGAACGATCATCTTACAAAGCTTTCTACATTGCGACACTGAAAAACATGACGCGTGGCTGCACGTGTGCCACCTAGGTTGTTTCTTGAGCGTTAACCGTGAACGTAATCCAGCTTTCCCCATTTTCTCTCTTTATTCAGCATGCTATTAGTTCAAGGGCTTCATTTACGTTTGCCAACCTTGACTTCAATGATCCAGCTGTGTTATCATACGTCGCCTCCATTTGCATCTGTACAGCAGGATTTAACTCGCGGAATTCCAAGCGTTCTGCATGTCCACAGGATTTACAATTGCTTTGTGGGTGGTGTAGTCCATCCTGCAGTCACATTAGAAAGATTTCAATAATTCTTTAGGCTGACTGTTTCGCCGTGACCATCATTATATATAGGCTTATTTTCGGACCTAAATATGGCTTAAAACATTGATAACTAGTATTATTTAAGAAAGTTCATAAATGTATCGTCTTTTTGATCGTCTGCAAAACCTTGCTGAACTGCATTTACGGACGAGAAGTTGTCGAAAAACTCCTAAGTGCTGGCATGCACGAAGCATTTTGCGAGAAATTTCATGGCCCCCTAGGGGAATGTTTTCTCAAACTCAAATATAACATCTGTGCCCAAGTACTCTTGCTGAACGTTGTACCTTTCAAAGGGAATGGCACTACGAGGAACTCAACACAGCCCTTTGATTTCACAGGAATGTAGCAACTTCTACAGCTGTCTATTCAAACTGGGGCATCCGCTACTCGAGATGGCGCTGGATAACACTTTAGGCCAACGGGCAGAAGTACAATCTTCCTTCACCCTCATGTGGGACATAAATAGGTGATGTTGGGACATGTAAGCTGACCAGTAAGGCCTTATTTACCTTGTGCGCCACCGACGGCGACGACGGCGGTGCTGCGAACGCCACTCCGGTTACGCAAGAAGAGGGGTTCGGCCTTTGTCGTATTAAGCTCAAGCTAGAACAACTGCATTTTCATTCATTTCGCTCGCGTCGCACGGCGCGCCTCGACTGCTAGCTGTAGTTATTCTAGTCATAGTTCTATAGATGACTGCCAGCATTACAGGGTGTTAAGAAACGTTTACATCTATAGTCTCTTCTTTATTATACCCACAGTCATATCGGCCAAGATCATGCTCCCGAGCTAGTAGCCTAACTCACTGGGCTGGGTGGCGTTGAAATATCTTACCTGAAAGCGTGACCATCTTGTCAAGCGAGTTAACGAGAGTATGCGCAACTTTGGAAGCAGTGTGCGGTCAATATTATGTCTTATTCACAAAACATACTGTTGTATAAACATCACTTAAGTTGAACGAAAATTACACCTCACTAACAAGTGTAGTCATTTGAACCTTTGTACACGAAACGCTTCCCGACAAAATAAAATTCACAAGTTCGCCAACTAGCGGTTAACTACGGACAAATAGCGAGTTGGCACTGCGTATTAAACCTTGTTGCACGTACTACATGCGCCTAAAGAAACGCCAGAAGTTGTGCGCGTGATACAGCTTGTACCCTCATGATTAGAGATCGACAGGCTAATGTGGTATGAAGCTCGTGCGACACACATTCACGCCTTCGAACCCACAGTGCTGCCAAATCGGGTGTGCGCGCCTATCAGTGGTGATGACAGGACGGCGCGCACCTAATGTTTGGGTAACGCGCTCCGCTGTTCGCGTTTCTTTTGACACCGAAAGTACAGCTTGGTAAACAGCAGGAAAAATCGGCTAAAGGGGCCAAAAAAAGGAAACATAGAGCTCTTTCCCACTCTCCTATTGCCCCTTTCGCCGAATATCGCAACCTTTTCCGGTCTGCAACAACATTGAGTACTATTTTGTGCAACGCTCGCACAGCGTTCCTAAGGAGTCGACCGCTGAAAGTGGTTTACACCACTTTATTGCAAATACATCTTTTACAAATTCTGTATGCGAAAGCTTGTATTTATCTAGCTAAATATGATTGCACTAATTCATTTCAGCGCACTTTCAGACGGCCGTGAACGAGTCAGAAACCGTCGATTTATTAGCGTAGGGATTAAATTATGGGGCATAAAAGAGCTCCGCACAACCTGTAAATATTTGATATCACCGTCGTGCATTCCCTTTTTCCTTGTTCTTTCAACCTTTTTCATGTCTTGCATAAACTACGACGCCCTCACACAGCAGGTGCTGAAAACTTTGATCTAATCAAAATTGTTGTGGCGCTCAAAGAACTCGAGGCGGATACACCAATATTATATAATAAAGGCTGCATAATTCAGGCTTTCGCCACGTGATAAGTACAGACAGGGTTTTAGGCAAATGCATATTTTGTTCCTTACGCTCCTATCGCGCCATTTTGATATATGAGAATAAATTAGATGCTCAGGAGGGCTTTTATAGTGTTTTTAGAGTGCCTATAAATGCCTGCTTTTGGCGTTCGTCCCTATATGACTATAAGTGCCTATAAATGCCTATTTTCAAAACTGGCGCCTATATGAACACTATTTAACCTCAAGTTTCGCTTTCCGGTGCAATTTGAGCCCGTTATTCCTGTTACCGCGCAACATTGACTGTTCGGAACTTTATGTGTTTTAACCTAGTCGTCTAGTTCAACCAACTTCCGGAAACAACCGCTAGCAGCAGTGAAATGGGACGCACGGGCGAACATATGCCGCCTCGCTGTCATGGTGCGAGCGGTTGGCGAATGCGGAATTGCGGAGAGCCGTCAGGGGACAGTGAGGAGAAAAATAAAAAGGAACAATGTGATGTGCACGCGCCTTTTGTTTAGTTTGCAATTTACTTTTTAACTCTTTCCCTGCTGAAGACGAGCTGCGCTCGCTTACAAAGTTTGCACCGCTCCTACTGAAGACTAGCTGGGCTCGTTCACGCTGAAAGAAGCGTTTGCAGGCAGCGATATTAGGCTACTACGAACAACTGCGCAACATAAACAGGGACAGGTGAGACACACGCACAAGCGCAGACTAGCAACTGGAAGTTTATTGAAGGAAACACAAATATAAGTAACAAGAAAAACCACGTGAACAATTAGAGGTTGGCGGTTAGATAGTCTATCTCTAGTTTGTGTAACGTAAACGAAGACCTTGCAACGCACATGCTGCCACACTTGTGGATGTAGAATGCCTCAGCCACTTCTCGCGCTGTCCTATCTTTATGCCTAGACAGCACCTTTGTTTCATGCAGCAACGGCTGACATTTGCAAACTTTGCAGTGCAAGCACAGATTTGACGAAGGCTGAGCCTTCAGCGAAGCCCTGTGATTCATTAGACGATTGTTCGTAGTAATGTTGTTAGTTGTTCGTGTTTTCGTAGTAATGGAGTAGCAACTCGCCCAATGCTCAGTCCTTTTAAAGAAATTAAGCAACCCTAATTCATCTTGCCGAGTTCTCTTTGGCTACTACGAACAAAAAACTTAAAAACGCGCTCAAAGCATGCATTTTGGTCGACAAAGGTCTGGATTCTGGTAACCGCCATTAGAAAATAGCGTCCTCCTCTGGATCGCGCGTGCCGGTAGCAGCATTTTCAGAAAAAAAAAGAAAAGGAAACGCTTGATCGCCGAGGTATTGTGGAATGAACAATTTCAGTTCTGTTGCGAGCAGAGCAGCGACTTCACAGAGCAGCATATATTTTTCTAAGTCATCCGATTCGGACGAAGATCGCGTCCCAACGTTTCGGCAGTGGACGCCGATAAGTGTAAACAAACCCCCACCGACGCGTCCAAAGCTGTTTTTCACGGGCTTCCTTGTCCCTCGGCATTATCTTTTTTTAATTTCAGAGACATTTTCTGCATCGAAGGCAAGAGAGTTCAAGGCACTTTTCATGGTGTAGTTCAGTGAAGCCATCCCCTGGATCTTTTCAAAAAATTGTTTTGCTTGTATCTTGCGAATAAAGCGCCTTTAAACGGTTTTTCAGTTGTTTCAAGACACGTATAATCAAATCAGCGAAGAAAAAAATCCGCATTTTTGTATCATTTTTGGCGACAAAAGACAATAGGGAAATGGTTAAGGTGTTCAACACCAGGGTAGAAACTGGTTCTACGCGATTCGACCCGACCTATAGGAAGAATTTCTTCTGCTCTTTTAGCAATCTGGATGTCTGCTCCTGCTCTACCATTCTCAGTCATGCCGAAAAGAAAGACACAGAGTTGTGTGTTGATAAGACAGTGGACACTAGACTCACCACGCTACGGAATAAGCGGAGATACTGCGTCCTGCAAAGTGTGCGTAACAAAGGACAATTGAACGGCTACGTTCAAATTGGTGCCTGTGTGCAACCTAAAACAATAACATTTCTTGTTTTCCTGTCGTAAATATAAGTCGCGCACGTCTTCCTTTGAAATTATTTGCATTTGCGTAAAAATTTATTGTGCCTATATTTAGGATTTTGGAGGCCTAAAACGTTGATTTCCCTGCCTATTTTTGGCACCTAAAACGCCTTTTTTAATGCCTAAAAATCCGGCCTCTAGGGATAAGCGTTTATAGGGGTATTGTAGAGACTTTAATCGTCTACCATTGGGGTTTGATGTAACCATTGTCCGTCATGTCATTGACCGCGAGGCCTTCGTTTAGTTGTATCCATATCTCCAATACAATATAATGGTAAATCTTCTCATGCATGAAATGCAGGCGAGAAAAACCGTAGTAGGTTTCGTCAACGTTGAAAGAGGGTAATAAGCTTAAGTGCTACTAATAGCTAGGCTTTACCGTTCAATGCACTAATGCTTGTCTCCTCACCACCCCCTACCGCATCATTAAATATAGCAATGTGCAATAGATTTCTAGCCTACCAAGAATTCGCGCGTGGTATTGCCCTGATATTGCTTCTTGAACCACCATGGATAATGTAAATGTTTTGAGCTTTGAGAGTGCAAAGCTCCGCGAAGCATCGAGCCTGTTTCAATTATAATTTACCATGGTCCCGCCTACGAGGAAACAGCGTTTAAATGGCCCCTAAACAATATATGAAAATACGAAGAATTAGCGCGTTATTCTCCCCCTGTGATTCCCGCTTTTTCGGCACGATTCGTAACGCCATCAATCTGTTCACGTCACATCATGAAGAAATAAGCTCTCGATTGGTGCATATACGAGGGATATCACTGAATTGTTATTTGTCTCCTACCCTGATTTTTCATGCGTCCGCGGTCAGCTGACTTCCCTTCGTTTTCTGCGTTTCGGCGGTGCAGGAGAAGATAACATTGCAGTAATGCTTTCATTTGGGCCAGTTGGTGCAAACTTGTAACTTGATTCATGGCTGCGCTAAAAACACGGACAACAGAAGAGACGTACACAGGACGGACGTGCGCCCGTCCTGTGTACGTCTCTTCTGTTGTCCGTGTTTTTAGCGCAGCCATGAATCAAGTTAGAAGATAACATTGCGTAGCCGAAAAGCACGAAATCTTGATAGTCTCATTTCTTAATGCTCACATTTTCCGCGTGTTTTGTGAAGAAATGAGTGGTGACAAGGAGATATCTCCAGCAGGAAGGGCAGTGAAGGCAACAAATAAACTACTATCTCGTTTTTTGACTAAGAGTGGTATAGGGGCCCTAGCTTTAAAAGCAATAAGGTGCGTATTTGGGCCGGTTGGTACATGTTCAAGGATGGATGGATGGATGGATGCTATGAGCGTCCCCTTTAAAACGGGGCGGTGACATGTCTGCCACCAGGCTCGAAGAAAAAAAAAAAAAAAAAAGCTTCCTTGTTTCATGTTGGCCTAATATCTTATCTACATTGATTAAATCTATGTTATTATACCAAAAAAATATAAATTCACGGTCCATCTCTCTGCCTCTTAAGGCAGAATGACCTTATTTTTCCCCCATTATTTATTTTTGTTCTTTATCTCTACTTTTCTGCCACCAATACTCTAACCGTCTCTTACTTATTTCTATCGCGGACGTGTGCAGCTTTCCATTGTTGTCCCTAAAACCCAAGGCTTCATGTAGACTCGTGCCCACACGTATACCTGGGTGAATATCGCCACATTAAATCAGTACATGTTCCATCGTTTCCTTAGTTCCCCCGCAGCACATGGGGCGCATCGTCCCACCTGCTCCTGAAAAGAGTGTTCTAGGTATGACCAAGATCAAGATGTCAAAAGATGAGCAGGTCACTTCAGAAGACTTTGTAGAGCGTCGAAGGGCCGCACTGTAGACTCAGCGCTTGGTCCGTCTCTTTCACTGTCCCGTGTGTCGCGCTGTTTCTCGTATCGTAGCTTTAAAAGAGAAACAGTTATACCAAGATGTGGGGATGCTTGAACGGGAGAGGGATTTTGCCACTATACGTTCAAAGGTTCACCTTTTGAAGATCTACCTGGCAGTGTCCAAAGATATCGAATACAGCTTTCTCAGGGGTAGACTTAAGTCATCGGCGCGCAAGACTGCTTTCGGGTGCCAGAAACGCGTTTACACCATCATCACTCTGCAAGGCCTTGGTAGTTTTCTGCTGCCGCAAGAAGCATCCAAGGTATTGTTAAGGGATTGTTTGAATTCGAAAGATGTCTGCGGGGTGTTGTAGAATTGGTGTACAGGTTCAAGTGTGCGAAAAACAAATGCTCTCTCTTTAAAAAAATGCTCTCTCTTTATCTCTACTTTATTGACTTCGCCCAGTTGAAAGTAGCAAACTGACCATGTGCCCTATGATCATCCGTTAGGGCTTCCGTTATTTCTTTTTTACCTAATTTACGCGACAGTTGCAACTATGACAGTTATGCCCTGTGAAATTCCCTTCGCCTGTTTCAAATGTCATTTGCACCTTTATTTTGCCAGTGTGAATTTGCACCTATGAGTTATCTGCGTTAAGAAGTAAGGTACCACATACTTGGAATTATTGCTATTAAAATTTTAGTTTTGTTCTTTCTGTAGAATTTAGAGGAAGGCAGTAGCCTTGTAGTCTTATACGTCAATGTTACCACATCAACTCAATGATAATCACTCAGGGTGAGTGAAGGCCTTCCACGAAACGATAATGTCGATGTCTGGGAAACTAGAAATTGGGTCCTGGATTATCAGTAGATAGTACGGATTACAGCGAAAAGTATAACTGTTCTTCGAAGGCTTGCTCCTCTGTGGCTCTAGTTCGCACAACGCTCCAGAACGGTCAATAGCGCCATGGTTCGCAGTGTAACTCGTACAGCAATGCAGCAGCGTATCAGTCACAGGCAGAAAGTAATCGGTTAGGAAGAGCGATGAAGGACGAGTTGACATTAGGGCGCGAAGAGAAGCTCATGGCCTCATTTACGTTGCTTAATAAGGAGGAATAACGCCGAAAAAAGCTTAGATTGACGTAAGCGGTAACGCACTGTGGACACTACGTTGTATTTCTTAGAAGGTGCAAAAACTAATTAGCTCGTTTTTCAATACATTCGCTAGTACCGTGGAACAATTTCTAACCATATTTATCGTGTACCGAAGTGAGATGCGTTGCACGAAGGTTGTGTTGAAAAAGGGTTTTAAAGAAGGGCTTTCACGAAGGAGTGGACAAATGAAAAAGGTTTGGTAATACAATAGAGCTCCGTTTTGACCCTCAAGAAGGCTGAGCTTTCCATGCTACTAGTGCTATATCATCTGCGTTGAACCAGATTAGGAATCGTAAAGTACTTTTCTTAATGCGAATTGAAAAATACATTTGTCTCAGAAGATTGGAGGTGAAACGCTAGAGGCCCGTGTACATAGATGTAGGGGCACGTTATAGAACACCAGATTTCCGGAGTCTTCCACCAAGGCATCCTTCATAATCAGATTATGGCTTTGGGACCTAAAACCGCAACAATAAACAAATAAAACTGTTGCAGAGGATTACCTAAAATTATGTAAGTGCCGCAATCAACGCTGCACATTCGTGCATGAGAAAAACATGACCAATTTAAGGCAGGCCAAAGCCGGGCTTAGTAAGATGGGCCGGCCACTCGGACATTATGATAAAAGAAAGGGCGACTCTCAAAGATTGCATAATTTGCAGTCGTGCGATGAGTATTCGCCTTTTGCATGGGGGTAAAATAATCTCTCTGCTGCAGAATACTGCGTAGCTGATGAACAGTTACCTTGGAGTACTTTATTCTCTTATTATTTTGAATTAAGTAACTTTTGCTGCAGTGGAAATTTTCCAGTTCCTTCGCCATTTAGTGCAGGTGTTGCTAGGCAGCTTAGCGGGTCTAGAGAGAACTGCGAGAAAAGAACCACGGTCGTACTATGCTCACGGACAACTTTTATTGGCAATGAAAGGAAAGCTACGGCGGAGGAGGTTCTGCATGTGCGCTGCTTCACGAAGCAGTCCGGTTGCGTGCGCGTTTTGTACCATTCTGAAAAGTGGTGCCTGTGCGACATCAGCGTTGCATAGCTTTTGATTCGTCTGCTTAGACAAGGAGGTTAAAAAGAATTGCTGGAGTGGCGATTATTGCGCAATAGTGAAGCCGTGCCCACCAAAAGATGGCAGCTGCGCTCGCCATCTTAGTAGGGGCACAATAAATCATCGGCTTGTGGCAAACGAAAGCGAGCGTTTCCCACGCACGCCAGACGATTTCAAAGCCCAATAAGCTGTCGGCCCCAGCGCCGAATATGTAACGCCTCTGTATATATGTATATAAATTTGCCTTAACTCACCGTCGCCTTGATCGCTTCGTCTATCAGATCTGCGCAGAAGCAGTCGCAAGCTGAGACACCTGTTACCCAACGACCTCTGGCATACCTTAAGGAATTTTAGAAAGCCAGTCCCGTAATTTATTTTTATTATTTTATTTCATTTTTTCCGTCTGGACACGTTCTTGTAGCAATGTGTATTATTACTGTAAGTGGTGTCTGTTATTGATGTAAATGTGACGTTAATAAACCGGCAATAAAGAAAAAAAAACCGGCATGGCTCAAAGGTGGAACACTGGGCTCCAACGCAGAGGGCCCAGGTTCGAACCTCGTTCCATCTTGGAATTTTCTTCTTATTTTGTTTTTTTGTTCTTATTTCGAGCGATAGTGGTTACGGACACCGGCGGCGATGACGGACAACTACGGCGCCAAAAACGGCCGCTGAAATGATCTTATAACAGTTTTCGCTCTAAAAATATGCTTTTGAAGCGGCCTGTAGGAAGATGTTTTAGTCAAAAGAATGCTCGAAATACGCATTGTAGAACTCACTAGCTTTTGCAATCAATGATATCGTTCCGCTTTTCTCGTCCAAATTCTAGGCTGTGTGAGCTTGAGTCTCGCATCCTCATTAATTCTGGTACGTTTTGTGCGCATATTATGAGGGCTCGTCATGCACGTCGATGGTCTTCATTGCATCATTGATTGAGAGTATTATAATTTTTTCAGCTTTTGAAGCCGCTTCTCGCTTTCAGTAGCCACCGTTAACACATTCTTGTGAACTCAAAATCAGCGCACACTCAAGTTAGGGCTCTTCAAGTAACTACAAATTCGAGAGCGCTCGTCCTTGGCAAATACTTTGTCCCTGTCTGGTTGCTAATATAATAGACAATCTTTGTGCTAGAGCATTTGAAAAATACAGAGAAGTTAGCGGCGTTAACCTTGTAGAACATGGAATGTCTACGTTAGTCTAAGCCGTCATTCGCTGTTCACATCTATTCGCTGCCACGAAAATTGAAATAATATATTCAAATACGCACGAAGTGACTACACTGATCCATACTTAGAAACACTAATGTTTTCAAAGTCTGGCTAAAACGGCAAAATATTCGAGAGACACGTGCGAAGGATGTCTCGAGCTTCTCTTCTCAAAGGGCACGCTGATCCTATTAGGAGTTCTAGTTTCCGAATAGTCCCTTTAAAGCCATATTCGACTAGTCGGCTTGTAAAAGGGCGACTTCGCTGCGTAGGTGAACAGCTGGGTTGAGTACCTTCGAATAGCGTTCTAGCTGTGAGGGATTAGACGTCGCCGAGTACGTCGGCGCGTTTGTTGATCGAATTTGAGGGAACTTTTCCGAGATCTTCAAAAATTTCTCGGAAAGTGCTTCACGTGTTCATGCTGTTAGAGGCGCCTCAAGCAGTTTTAAACAAGACAACATAAGAGGGAGTGTTCTCGATTTGTTGAGTCTAAGAGTTTCAAAAAGGCTTTTAGTCTTCTTCTTGCTATTTTTGCTTGCTTCTTGTCGCTCTATTTTTTCTGGATGCGCAGCTCCTGACGTACTTCTTGAACGCGTAAGGACATTGCTCTTTGACGTGCGATGCCGATCTAAATAATGTAGATCATTGGACAGAGAGTATTCTGTTATCTGCGAATCTTCGCATTACATAAAGTATTTGAAAGTAAAAATAATGACAGTGGTGTCTTTCTTGTACGCGTGCATATTTTTCGAAAGTTCCTTGTCAGAACTAGCCACCGCCTGCTTGACATAACTTTTACTCTACTTAGTGCCCTCTAGCAATTTACCTACTTCTGCTTCATATTCTCTTTTTTCCTATCCGTTAAGCCTCTATCTGTGCACTGCGGCCTAGAGCTACGTGTTCCTGTAATGACCCTGCTCTCTTTTCTGCTCTTTGCCCACGAAAACTACAAGTCTTGCATGCGTACCTCAACCATGTTCCTTTTATGCTTTCCTATCAGTTTTTGATCTCAGTGCCGCTGGAAGGGGGATTTGGACGTTCCCAGCTCTCCTGACTGGTAAATATCTTCATGGTGCATTACGATGTGCTGATTCGCCTCCGGACATCCACTGGAGTAGGAGTTTATCGGAGAAAAAAAGTACGAGACACATGATTCGCGAAGAAGTTGAATTCTCGCGTGTCTTGAGAACAACACCTCCATATATTTCAAAGTTTCAATGGGTGGCACATATTTCGACGTACGCAGTTATTCAACAAACTAAACGGGTGATAAAATAACAGATCGGAAACTCGCATTTGCCTGGTACCCGTGCCCTCGAGACTCTTTTCTCCAGGAGTTTGTGCCTCGGCCTGTCGCGAATATTTTGTCGTGTGTGTCCACAGGAAGCTAACTAAATCCTCATATAGCAAGTCACTGCAATTTGTGTCATTGCACACAGATCAACTACTGCTCTGCGTTGTTCCCTGTCGAGGAAACAAAGCGTCCATATGTACTGTGTGACTGATCACGCAAAGTGATAAGGTGAGTGTTCACAGACAAGTGTCTGTTCAGATTCTTGCCGTAGTGTGGCATCGTTGATAAAAGGCGGGAGTGAAAGGAAGTTGGACATGGAGAATCCGAAATATTGGGCTCATAATTTTCTAGCTCCTCAAACCCCTGTTTTGCACAGAAAGCGGATTTCGATATGCAGTTAGATTTACTTTATCCATAGATGTATGGAGGGTGAAGTTCGGAGACAGCGTTGCCCAAAATGACCGCAACGAAAACGTATTAGCTCTACGCGTGATACCGGCGTCAACCACGCGGTAGGCTTCGGTGCTTCCGCTGTGCATGCGAACCTACGGCAGCGCAGCCAAACGAGTGCGCACCGAGTAAAAGCTAACGCAAAATAAACATACGCTGCAAATAGGTCACGTTTCAAGGGTCAGTTGTTGGGCTCGTAGTGGGAGACAAAAAGTGGAGAGTTCGCCTGCCAAGGCTAAAAGCGATTTTTATTTTTTTCCGCCGTGCAAAGGAGGGTTGCACAAGTAAAGATGATCTCCATAATCAACATCTAAAGCTATTCTCCCGTTCCGACGAAATAGGATTCACTGGGCTTCATGAAGTGATACTTTTATGACGTTATGTAGAGCTTTTGTCGCATTCGTTGTACTGTCTACAAATATAGGCAAATGCTTGTTACTCGCGAGAACGGCCTTTCACAGGGGTGTAGTGCTGGAATAAGATTGATTGACGTGAACAGCGCGTGTAATACACAAGGACGAAGAAACGACGAGGACTAGCGCTGACTTCCAACTGAAATTTATTAACACAAACATAGAAAAACGAGAACAAGTAGGCACACGTGATCAACGCTCATTTGAATTGCGCATGACGGCAGGCATGGAGAGGGAACCAAGAACCAAGAAGAATTAATAAGCAAAAACCACGAAACCGCGAAAAGACGTCAGGAGAAGCAACCGGAGTATATCTAGGTTATCTGGCCGGATGAACTTAGGTAATCTATTTCTTTTTCAGTGAGGGCGATTGAAGGTTTGCTGATACAATTGCCTTTAGCGATGGCAGCAGCTTCAATGATTATGCGCGTGCTATCCTGGCGATGCCTAGCTAAAATCTGTGTGCTATCAAATGCTGGAGCGCACCCGCATTGTGAACAGTGCATTGCAAGAAAACCTTCTGTGCACCTGCGTACCTTTTGGTTATGCTCTTGCAAACGTACATTAAGGCACCTGCCCGTCTGGCCGATATAAGTCTGTCCGCATGAGAGTGGAATGCTATAAACAACGCTACTAGAGCAGTCAAAGAATTTGTTCTTGTGGTTAATTTTGCATGCGCTTTCATCCCGTTTTAGAGGGTTGGTCCTGACACTCAGCTCGGACAGCTTGTGCGGTGCCGAAAATACGACTGAGATGCCCGCCTTTTCACCTATCTTTTTTAGCTTGTGAGAAATGGCATGCTTATACGGGATAACCGCCACCTTATTTCTCGCTGGTGCCTGAAGATCAGGAGACCTACTCGACGGCTTGAACTTTTCCCGCAGCTTGTCAGCGACAGAGACGAGAAGGTGACGGGGATAGCCGGCTGCCTTCAATCTACCTATCTGCGAGAAGAAGCTTTCGTGAATGGAGTGATGGCAGGACTTGACAAGGGCGTTGTGCAATCAGTTGTGCAATCACACGCGCTGTTCACGTCAATATGGAATACCAACTAGCCCGGTCACACACCTTGCATAAGATTGATGCCGGCAGAAGGAAAATTTTCAATTCGCCTGGTCATATGTCAATTGATGTGGAATAGATAGAACCTTTAAAACTGCATTCGTTTGCGTGTCAGAGACCACATCACAAAATGTTTATTGATACGTTACAGTCGTAGCAGTACCTGTGAGCTCAATGTATTTACACACACGTGAAGCCAGAAAAAAAAATGCAGTGAGAAATGCCAGCTCGCGATGCAGAAAAAAACTTTATCCAGAAAGACGTGATCGTTGGTTAATCGAATGCATCCATTCATCACAGTGCTGACTTTACACTTCTGTGCTCAGAGAACGTTTTCTCGGAACGTCTATGTACGTCTTGCGTGTTTTTTTTTTATCTCTTACTGCTTCTTATAGTGTACGCCTAAATTCATGCGAAATCGCCTTGACGTGTGAAATGCCACTTGCGGACGAAAAATCCAACTGTGGAAAGAAAGAAAAATGAAGATGCTTAGTGGTTTCATAGATAGCGAGAAAAGTTGAGATTGCATGCACGAATCCGGAAATAGGTTGCTTTATTTGGACCCTACTTCCACAACGTTTGCACCGTTTCATTGGTACGAGCTATTGTCAAGAACGGCACTCAGTACTGTTGGAAAGGTGAGGTAAGCGATACTACAATTGTATTTATTCACTTACATTGAAAAGTGTAAGAAGATTTGTCATGCGGCATTCACTACAGCATTTATGTCCCTCTTCAGTACCAGCTGTCTACTCAGCATTTTCGTAATGCCAGCTACTGGCTAAGAATAAAAAAGCGGAACAACCTCTGACAATATTTGCAAATTAGAGCATACATACCTCAAGGGAAGAAATGGCGTTATATGGATAAGAATAATTTATGAGTCATTCCACTCTATGTTGGGGAACGACCAGCGAGGCTGCATGGCACACGGATTTATTAATTTAATTAATTTATTTAATCAATATTTTTGAATTCAGTAATCCCTTAAACCAATTCCACCAGACATTTCGTGGGTCCAAAGCGCAGCGTACTAGCTATTAACTTATTTTTTCATTTATATTTTTTTATTTAAAGGATACTTGCGTCAGCCCAGCTATCCTGACGAAGACAAATTGCCCAATAGTGGGCTGCATCGGGACTCCGTGTTCGTGTACTTGTCATTTCTGCAATTACTTGTTTTACACTGCAAGTTGGCGAGTAGTAGCCATTTATAATTTATTGGAACGAAAGCCTCATAAGTCTAATGAGAAGGGTTGTATGGTGAAAAGGTGGCTTGTGTAAAAAAAGCCAAGAAATTAAAGATGCCTGGAGCCACCTACGCGCCTCGTGACTCCATGTGTGCGAGCTGCACGTTCATTTCGTTTTTGTGGCTCGCAGGATTTAAAAAAGAAGGAAACGGCGTTCTCGCGACTCGGCCAAAATCGAGTGGCCACCGGCGTGCCTAGTTGATTGAGAAGCGCGAGTTGCACGTTTGGGCCGTCTTTCACGGGATTAAAAAAAAATATGTTAAAGAGAGAAAATGGCGATCGCGTGGCTCTCACTTCGTCTTTCACAAACGTCTCTGCTGTGATACGATTCCTAGAATAAAAATACTCATTCTAAAAAGAGACAGGGCGTGCAAACACGGACACAAGAAAGAGATCAGGACACCACAAACGCCGACTAACAACTGAAGAGACGCACAACGGCTGAAAAGAAAGAAGGCACGAAAACTTATCTGCGCATGCCCATGCAACCAGCGAACCTATCAATCCGGCACGCGTGGCGGTCTACGTGGAAGATAACTGTTAAGGCATTTGATTTCATCTTTATGCAAGTTAATCGAAGGTTGGCTCACGCATGCGCTACCACTATTCTCGATATGCCATGCTTCAATCATCCGGTGCGTTTCTTTATTTCTATGCCGGTACAACACTGCGCATTCTGTAAAAAACGGCATCGCCATGTCTTACCTTAAGTCTGCCCTCAGCAAGTCGTGCGAGCACAAATGAATGATAGCTTTAGCGCACAGGTTACGAGTCTTTTAGATGTAGGCTATCCTCGTGATGCAGTGGCCACGGTCGCTGAGCGTTTAAAGAAGTCTATTGCGTTAAGTCCGACCATGGTTGCAGAAAGCGATAGGAAGAAACGTGTCGTAGGTATTCCGTACATTCATTGCATATCTCACAGGCTAAAGGAAGTAGGAAGTAGATACGGTGTTAATGTTGTTTTCACGGCTTCCAATAAGCTAGGTAAGATTTGTGCCGCTGTGCAGAGGAAGAATGAGCGAGTAAAAGACAAGAAGCGGACCGATAATTGTTTCGTAAAACACACCAACAAATTCACTGATTGCCGTACGAGTGTGGTGTATAAGGTCCCTTTCAGCTGCGGTCGCTTCTACGTAGGACAGACGGGCCGATGCATTAACCAGAGATTGCTGGAACATAAGAGATCGCTAACAGGAGGCTCACCTTCTAATCTATCTTTACATTGTCGAGATTGTAAGTGCACGCCAAAATTCGATGAATGCGCAGTGTTGTACCGGCATAGAAATAAAGAAACGCGCCGGATGATTGAAGCATGGCATATCGAGAATAGTGGTAGAGCATGCGTGAGCCAACCTTCGATTAACTTGCATAAAGATGAAATCAAATGCCTTAACAGTTATCTTCCACGTAGACCGCCACGCGTGCCGGATTGATAGGTTCGCCGGTTGCATGGGCATGCGCAGATAAGTTTTCGTGCCTTCTTCCTTTTCAGCCGTTGTGCGTCTCTTCAGTTGTTAGTCGGCTTTTGTGGTGTCGTGATCTCTTTCTTGTGTCCGTGTTTGCACGTATTCAGCTAGTTGGTACGTATTCAGAATGAATACGTACCAACTAGCTCAGCTCTCTGTTATTCTAAAAAATAGTCGTGCCACCCCAAACAAAGCAAGACAGGCCTGCCTTGAAAGTGTTGTCGCATGGAAAATAATAATTTCTAAGAGATCCTTTGCACAATACACACTCCGTTGTTGAGACTTATGTATTTGACTATTTTTCTTCGGGGCGGCGCTTTTTTTGTTTTGCTTACTTTTCCAAAATTAAAGATTATTACTGGTTACTCTGCAGCCTCACATAATGGTGTGCACAGCTGCGACTTCGAAGTAAGAATGTTAAAGCTTGAAAAATTATAGGTTAACGCATGCTGGTTACAATATTTATTAACGAGGATTGTAACTGCAGATCTATTGGAAAGTATTATTTGAATGATTATTTTCGAAAGTCAGGCATGGTAGCTGAGCGGCTGGGACATCGCATACTTGAAAAGATGAGGCCGCAGCTTACTTCCCACGGCACCGTGGCCACTTTCCCATTTGCGTTGAATGCAAGGACGCTCGTTCACAATGCATTGATTGCTAGGTAACGGAATTCCACTGAGCCTAATTCAGAGTTTCTATTAAGCCGTGCCTCATAATCAACTTCGAAATAAAAATACATGTTGTTTTGTCAGACTGAACTCCAGGATGTATTTTTCTTTTCTTTTTTTTTCGTTCCTAGCCAAACAGAAACAGTTTCGCGTCGAATTAGCATTCAGGAGCCCTTCGTTTTTTCTGTGTCAAGTAGCCACATCGAAACCGTCTTACTAAAGTAAATTTTCAAGACGATTAAGAAAGGGTTGGTGCTGGTGATCATGAGGATGATGGTAACAGCAGTGGTTGAGGAGGTGTCACCATCAAGTGTGCTCTCCATGGAACGTAGCGAGCACACGATTAGGAACAAAAAAAGTAGTAAATTCCAGTTATTTTTACCTAGTATAGAACAGCACAAAGAATTTGCTCAAAACTCAGCAAACATCCAACGTAGAAACAAATCACTGTCCTGCACAAAGTTATAAAAAAAAATATCCCGGAATTGGCACTCGAAATACGTGTGCTCCACTTTCGTCTGTCTGCGAAGGCAATCTGTCCTGAGCTACCGAAGAAAGAAAAAAAAGGCTGTCCCTACGTCCCTTTCCTCACGCCATCATGAAAACAACCTCAAGCACGCGAGCAGCTCCATACAGGAAAGGTGACAGAAGGAGACGCGTGCTCGATCAATATTAATCAAAGCGCCACCCCACCCGTAGGACGTGACTGAGAGACCAACACTTCCGCCAATTTCACACCCTGACCATCGTATAGACGGTCCACAGGAGCGCTCTCCGCCATCCTGCATCTCGTGTGCTCCTCATCGCGTGTAGGCCTCGCAGGCACGCCTCCCCGTCACGACTGAACCTGTGGTGCCATCCCAATTTGAGCCCTATGTTTACGCTCCGAGGTCTCCTTTCTTCACGGGCTCCCCTTCTTATTCTCCCTAACCGCGACGGATGGCCTTATGACGTCCTTTCACGATTGATCCGGTTTATGGCGTCGTCTCCTTGTCGTTCTACGTGATCTGAGGGCACTGCGTATTGCACGGAATTGCGAAGCAGTGCGAATTCGCTCTTGGTCGCCTCTCCGGATGCCCTTGCGGCAAGCATTGCGTCCTGCCTCAACGAACGCTTCGTTTCGCAATAGTCGATCTCTGCAGCCTCTAGTACACACTACTCAGTAAGCCCTGCGGTGGTTGAACAAGGTCACTTGGGCACCTACCCCTTTCGCACTGCGCATCGGTTGTCGCGACAACCATTATCCGAGTGCCTGAGTATTGTGCAATCCCATTTTATCGCTATTTCTTCCTTCTAGCTTTCCGGAAACAAATAACTGTTTTTGGAGCCTCGTAGATGTACTTTCTACTTCGCCAACTCAGCAGTCGAACACCTCCGATTTAGTCACAAAACCATGAAGATGTGCACCATTTCATCCGTCATGATATATACCAAGATGACCAATAGTCAAGGTATATGAACTTTTGTATAGCTTGCCTGCCTTTGAATTGCGAGCACAATGGCGGCGTGACTTGCGCTTATCCTGCTGGAAGCGTGACTGCCGTGCCTTTTTTTCGGGGTGGGGGGAGGGGGGGGCGGAAATGCTTTCGAACAAACCGACCCGTTCTTTCTAACATGCAGATATATTGCACGTGGTAAAAACAGCGTGAAAAGTGCAACAGACGCGCAATAGAATGTGTCTTCGTCTTTCTGCTGCGTTGTTAGCGCCTTAGGGAATGAGCAGACTTAAAAGACGGCACTCGCTCTGGTCCTGCCTGTTAGCTTGCTGTGTTTCGTGTTATTTTCTACCATACAGGGCAAACATTTGATCGCCCCGCCGCCATATTGTTTTCCTAAGTGCACATCGGCCGCTCACAATTCAGAAAGTCAATATCGGCCCTCAGCCTGGGGACTTTTCTTTCAGCGCCAAACGCAGTGCCCGTACATACCAGCGCTTGTCCCATTGTAAAGCAGGAGACACGATTTGCACAAGCACAAACCGCGAGAGCTCTATGACAGAGCGCAACAAGCTTCACAGCAAAGCCTGCATGGTAGCTTACGTCCTCTAGCACTTTTTGCGGCTGTCAGAACTCGCTTGCAGAGCTTCGCAGTCTTTGATGTCTTCACATTGTCAGTAATTTGACACTAATGCGGCCACAGCCACGCCAACTCAGAAGCAGAAACCCTTGACTTATGATAATTCCCAAGCATGCTTCTGCATGATTCTGAATAAATGTATTCATTCATCCACTGCTTGTGACTATTTCGTTACTGTTCTTTTATTGCGCCCTATATTGACAGTTTTTACCGCAGGGCTGTAAGCAATATAATCATTGCCAAATTATTTCAGTGTGAAGCATTGTAAACAATTTCACACGCCATTTTCTTTTGTCCGAAATCGTCTTGCAGAAAACCAGACCGAATGATGCTTGCAACAGGAAAGTATGCGAATTGACCTGTGTTATGATTTGATAGCTGATAGCGCGTGTGTGCCGCTACCGCCTTCCTCTAAAGTATTGACAATTGGGCAGTAAGGTTCGCTGTAACTTCCAATTCGACGTTTTCCAGCTCGAGAGCGAAAATATTTAAGATGGAGTAGACAAGGAAAATGCGGCCGATCCGACGCCTTGTGGGAGTCGGTTTCATGCCAAGAAGTCAGCGAGTAGCATTCGATGCTGCAGTTTTTAGCTTCCAAAGCAGTTTAAAGACTGGCGTTGTTGGGTGGTAGAACGCCTGACTGCTTTCACTCGCTTGTGTGTGGCTTTCGCTACTCTATACGTGAGTAAGCCGAGTCAGACGAAAGCAGCTTTTTCATGCTCATGAAGCGGCCGATGCCGCTCGTCGGAAGCTTCCGTGCTTGCTCTATCACATGCTCCTACCCAGTATGGGGAATAAACCAATGAGCCGGCAGTTAATGTAAATTTAAAGAATAAGCCATAAAGGCCGCGCAAGGGAAAAATTCACATTTTTAGAAATAGCATATCATTTGTGTTGTCCTCATTTCTCTCTTGCGTACGTGTTTCCATGCTCAGCCTTTTTGCATGAATAGAATATCGTGATTTGAGTCATTCGTTAAAAATAAATCGCTAAATAAATAAATGCTTCATGAACTGCACTATAATTCCTCATACATGGTTAAAGCGTTGGTGGCTCTCCGAAGTACCAGAGAATTGTATCCTGCTTGCGTCACCAATGAATTCACGGAGAGGCCCTCGGACAATACTGTTGCTATAATCTATGAAGCAGCCCCAGAGGTAATGATATCTGTAATAATGACTCGAATTACTAAATTCTTTAACAAAACATCAATGTAGTACTTGCAGTGACGTCATCTTCCTACGTGTAAAAAACTGAGCCAAGAACTACAGGACGAAGAAAAGACACACACCACGGTGTTAACAACCAAATGCATTTATTCTTCCAGTCAGCATATATATACTCCACCCGTATTTCAATGAAACAACAGAAAACTAGAAAAAAAAAGGAGACAGCCTGTGCAGAGGCTATAAACGGGATCTTTGAGACAGGAATACTATCTAAACCGGAAGGAGGGAAATCGAGGGGAGAGTTAAACAAGCCTTGCCGCTCTTGTGTACATGATGAGCTTCTGAAATGAGACGCGCACGTTGATCATGGTATTTTGACAGGAATGTTGACTCTTTAAGGTATGGCTGGTAACCGCATTCATTACAGTGAAAAGATAGTTTACTATCCTAGCTTTTTTCTCTGCCTATTTCGGATACTCGGCAAGCGGTCATTGGCGCACCGCCCTTGTTTGACCAACATAATAACGCCCGCAAGAAAGAGGAATCGTACACAGCACCGTCACATCATTCAACAAACTTCTCTGTGTGTTTCCTATTACATCATCGTTTGTTCTCAATCTATCGAGTGACCTGCTGTCACAGGATACCAAGCTTATTTCGGGCAGTAAACAACAACATACTGGCGAACAAGACAGGGGTAAGGAGAACAGAAACAACGCCTCGTACATTAAAGCATTATACGGGGCTTTAATACATTATCCATAATAAGTTTTTATGCCAGAGTAGGGACAGAAACTTGGTGTTGTTACTGTCTCTCCCTTCTCCTTGCCCTCTTTGCATGTTACATAGCTATACCTAAAATCAACTATCCCATCAGTACGCTTAAGAGTAAACAACAACCTAACGCCTGCCTTGTTGACCATTTTCTTGAGATTATGCAGTACCTTGTGCACATAAGGATAACCGCTACGGTTTGCTGACTGTGTGTCTCTGGCATAACAGCGGCTGAGCCCTTGTTTTTAAAGCCTGATACGAGGCTATAACATCGCAGTGGCTGTATTCCGGAGTTTTGTTGAATAAGTTTTTATTCCAGAGAGGCCATAACTGAAATAATCAATAGTTCTGTTAAATTCCAGACCTAGCTTTATAAGAGGTGGTACCTAGTATTCTTATTCTCGCAATTGTATAACAGTGAACATGTTTCGCAAATACGAAGTGAGAGCTACGCCAGTGCCATGTTTTTCTTCAATATTTTTGAATCTCACATAAGGCCACCAGAACACGTAATTCGGGCGTCTCAATCCACTATACAAAAAAAAAACCGGGCGACAACTTTCTGTGGCAGCACAGCCAAAGCTACGTCGGCGGAGCTTCTGCGCATATGTTACTACACCAAGTAGTCCGTTTGCGGGTGATTTCAGGTTTGGTTTCGCAAGCGCGTCCAACATGCGCGTTTTCGTTCGTACATCCAAGGCTAATGATGTTATTTGTGAATTGGTGGTATGAAAAAACTGGTTATATATAGCTCTAATCGAAAGCAACCACAAGCCTTTGATATACTTCAGGATACAGTACTGTACGGACAAATACAGTGGAAGCATTGCGGAGCTCTTCTGCAAATCACGTCTGCCAGGCGGTTCAAGTCTGCGTGCAAAGCGAGCACCGGATAGTAATATATTTTTTTTATATCCTAGAGTATTATTTTGTATGGTGAGGGAATGTAGGAAGCAGGTTTATTCAAGCGGTCGCTTTTATTTTTCAAAGAAAAAAAGGGCACAACCAAGCAAGAACTGAATATTTGAAAGTCGTACACAAGGGCCACAAACCATTTCCTAAATTTCGGTGCATACAGGGTTGGCATCATCGTTTTCGTACCGTTGTAGACGCTATATAGCTTTCTGGAGACGCTCAAGCTATTTTATCCGGATCCCAGAGGCATCGATGGTCAGCAGAAAATTTGGCGACGACAGGTCGGGAGCAGGCGTCTCTCGTATGGAATTCCAAGCGGGTGAAACGCGCTCCTTTCTCGCCGTGGATCAAGAACGCTGTTCTTGCACAGTGAAAAGCGCGCTGTCAACCGCGTAATACACATGAAGCGCGTCTGTTGCCCAAGCGAAGCTTTGCACTGGTGATTTTAATGTCCTAAATTTGCTCTCACCACAAAGCGCCAAAAACACCTCCACCCGTAGACGCCGATGGGCACGGTGTTACAGTATGCCATCTTCAGCGTGACTGTGTCAGCAACAGTATAGCAACCGCAATACCGACCATGTATGCAACGCAATTAATGAAATAGGACATTTCCTTTACGAACTGTTTCCAAATCGCAGTTTTGCTATGAAGAAACTTGTCTCGCTGAAGACTGGCAGGTCGCCGGCGCAACTTCACGGGGGCTATCGCGACGAGAGACCAACTTGCGCTGGTGGTATCAATTGCACACAACTTCTTTCCCGGTGATTGTATAGGAACAACAAAACGATTCACAACGCACCGCTGTCCTCGCTTCTTTCTGTTCGGTGAATACAGATCGCCTCACGAACAAGCGCTCATGCTCGAATACAAGCTTAGATGTGCACTTTCCTCAACCACACGACGCCATCGTCGTTTATAGGGGCAAGAAACGTGAACTCGACACCAGAAAAGCAGAATACCAGAAACAGCAAAAAAAAAAGGAAATTATTGACGGGAAAAGCTTTCTTACTTACAAAGCAAACAATCTTGAACCTGTTTATGTTTTTGTACGTTTTCTTTTATGCTACGTCCACTACAAAAGTCAGCGTTCACGGAGTGCATGCAGAAACGTAGTAAAAAAATCACACCATCTCCGCTAAAGGGGACCATGACGCGATGCGAAGCTGCGTTTCGGCATGTCGAGCCCGCGGTTCAGAGGGGGGAGGGCAGAGGGGGAGTGGAGAGGAAAAGTCGGGAGGGAAGGAGAGAGGGGGAGTGGATAGAGAAAGTGGAGAGGGCGAGTGGAGAGGGGAAAGGGGAAATGGGGTGGAGAGGGGAAAGGGGAGGGGTGTGGGGAGAGGGTTCGCGCATGCGCAGTAAGGGTGGTTACGCCGCACACCACCACCGGATTGAACTCCGCCATGAGATGCTTCGCATCTAAAACATCGCTGATCCCTCCGTCATAGAAATCGGTATAAGACGTAAGTGAAACGTGCCTTCACAGAAGTAGTGCTTATTGTGTAGTGATATATGAGAGCATGTAGAATGTCTATTCGTGTTTGGCAGCTATAGCAACGTTTGAAGTGGATGCACCCATGTTGACAGCATGTCTCTATCGCGACGACTAACGCCCATGATCATGATTAAACCGTTGTGGTAGCTGACGGTGTGAATATATATTTGGGCACAGCGAATCGTGAATCCCGCGTAAGGATGATATCAACAAGGTCATAATCAACACTGGTACCCGGTATGCACTTCTTCAAAGCGTCGTCAATTAAGGAGAGAAACAGCACGGTGTGCGCTTTCTAGTAATGGGTAGCCGACGCCTGTGCTCATGCATACATAACACACAGTGCGCTTCAGCAACACGGGAGGTAGAGGTTCGTAGCCTGAGCCGCAAACGCGTGCGTCCCGCTGGCCTCTGTCTCGCAGGCGCTGCTCTCGCTCCACCAAGGCACATTCGCCCGTCGAAATCGCGTCCTTTCTGCAAGGCACATTGCAGCAGTTTTGTTAGTCGGTGCTCTCGCAATTGAAGCATTCGGCGGCGGAGAAATCCCGTTGGTGCACGTGGAAGCTGCACTACTCCGATGAGCCGACGCACGCTAACACGAAGCCAAAGGCAAACAACGTAACTGCGTCAAGGGTGCCTCGGCGACGCCAGCGCGGCCAGTCTACCTCTCTGTTATAGAGACGCTTTAACCATGACCTCCGATATCGCGCGCATGACCATGACCTCCGATATCTCGGAGTAAGCGCTAGTAAGTGTCGATCGTGAAGCATTAGTTCTTTTCACTTCTCCCAGACGGCGGCACCGCCCCGCTCCGCTCGCCGCGAAAGAGAATGTGTGAAAGATATAAGGCGCGTTCGCGCCGTGTCTAGCATATCTCGAGCTAGCTTAGTCGGTAGGGCCTGGGGCGCTTGCCGTCGCGGCCGCAACGTCGTGGGTTCGATTCCCAGCGGGGTGTCTTTTTCTTGTTCTTTTCTTTCTTTCTCACCCGTTGGCGTACATTTTATCAACGTCATATCCGTGACGCATGTACTTGGTGGATCCCGGCACAAAACAGTTTCGTGTTAAAAAATTGGGGAGGGGCGAAGCATGAAGGGAAGGGTGTTTAAGCTCCACTAACGTGAAACCTGGGGAGGGGCAAAGCATGCATTCTGCGCCTCTGTTTCCCACAGCAAAATCGCTGCCAATGCGCAATGAGAGACGAAGAACGACTAGACACAGAGACGTGCAGTCCTCTTTCAGTTAACGTGGCCGCTGCGAATATTTATTGTTCATCTACGCCCAAGAGAAATCTCCCAGCGGCCCTACATTGCGGGTCAAAATGCAGTGCCTATATATACGGGATGGCCAGTGAACGGTTCTGCACAGCGAACAGCCGGTTTTTTTTAAAAAATTGCTAGCCGACGCTGCCTGCGTCGGCGTTGTCTCTCGCGGGCGAGGGCGTGTTCTCGTTCCTCGCGAGCTGGTAGTTCAGCGCTGATCACCGCAAGAGGGTTTTAACAGTTCGCTCTTGCTGAGGCGGTGGCACCCTCTCTTGCGCTCAAGCAAATGGACAGGACACGGCGATGCATGTAAGCAAATGGGTCACGGCGATGCACGCGGCGAGAGAAGACGACGATGCACCGCCAACAAGCCGACACCCTAAAGTGATTCGCCCCAAAATGTGCTTGTTTGAGCAACGTAGCTGTTTGAGCGAGTTGGTCGAACTTCATAAAACAGAGCACACACACACACACACACACACACACACACACACACACACACACAACACACACACACACACACACACACACACACACACACACACACACACACACACACACACACACACACACGCACATACAAAAGAAGAAGGAAGCACCGACGACATGTCCGCTTTTTGTATTTCTGTGTGTGTGCTGTTTATGATGCATGCTTCCGCTCCGTAGCCTTGGCTATGCGGCCACAGAAAGTTGTCGCCAGGCATAGGCGCGTCGCTGATCAAGTGACCTTAGGTCGAGTGCCGGGAAAGGCGTTTCTCTTTTTTTTTCAATCATTCGAGCCGCAAAGACGAAGTGAACGCGGAGCTCGCGCACATGGAGTCACGAGGCGCGTAGGTGGCTCCCAAGGGGGTGGCTCCAGATATTTTTTTGCACAAGCCGGCTTTTCAGCACACAACCTATTCTCTTGAGACACAGAAGGCTTTCGCTCGAACAAATTACAAATTGGCACTGCTAGCCAATTTAAAGTCTAACACGAGTAATTGTAGTGATGACAAGTGCCCTGAACACAGAGTGTCGCATGAACCAATTTGGACAACTTTTTTTCGGCAGGATAGCTGCGCTGACGCAGCTCTTCTTTAAATATAAAAAAATATTAAAAAATAAGTAAATAACCTGCGTCCTGCATTCCGACCCACGCAAGCTAAGGCGGAATTGCTTTAAAGGAAGCACTAAATTCAAGACTGATAAATCAATAAATATTTATTTATTAATCCTTGTCCTAAACAGCCTCGCTTGTCATTCACGTTCATAGAGTGGAATGGCTCACGGATTTTTTTGTATGCACATAACGCCATTTCTTCCCTCAAATATATACGCTCTCACAAGCAAACATTCCCAAAGGTCGTGTCCCTTTTCATTCGGAGCCAGTAGTTCGCATTACGAGAATACTGAGTAGACAGCTGATACTGAAGTGGTACATAAATGCTGTAGTGAATGCCGCATGGCAAATCTTAGTGCACACTTTCATGTAAGTGAATGAATGCAATTGTAGTATCGTTTACATGACCTTTGCAACAGCACTGAGTGTTGTTCTTGGCAACAGCTCGCACGAATGAAACGGTGCAAACATTGAAGAAGTACGGTCATATAAACCTCCGCATTTCCCGATTCGAGCATACCATCTCAGCTTCTCTCGGCATCTATGAAACCACGAAGCGTCTTTATTTCTTTCATTCGATAGTTGAAATTTTGATCGGCCGAGTGGGATTCCACACGTCAAGGCGATTTCGCACGAGTCGCAGCATATACTCTCAGAAGCAAAAAAAAAGACAAAGAAGAAAAGAAAATCGGCAGATCCATGGTGCCGTAGGAATCGATATTATGCGGAGCATGCGTGGGAATGTGACTGTGGAGTAATTTTTCACATTGAGCGAAACGTGACGGAATGACGCTAGAGGAATGTGCAAATGGTATACGCACACACATATGTGGAAGAGCCGCACATGTGTTATGTAATCAATTTATGTCATCACCAGTGAATCGCGTTCTTCATACACTGATCCACTGCTATGCGAATTTTCATATATTACAACCTATGGATTCGACTAGGAGAGCGCCCAGACGCAGGCGGCTAGATAGATAGATATATAGATAGATAGATAGATAGATAGATAGATAGATAGATAGATAGATAGATAGATAGATAGATAGATAGATAGATAGATAGACAGACAGACAGACAGACAGACAGACAGACAGACAGACAGACAGACAGACAGACAGACAGATAGACAGATAGATAGATAGACAGATAGATAGATAGATAGATAGATAGATAGATAGATAGATAGATAGATAGATAGATAGATAGATAGATAGATAGATAGATAGATAGATAGATAGATAGATAGATAGATAGATAGATAGATATAGACGGCCAAAGTGCCTGATGTTCGCTAAGAAATGCTTCGCATTTAAAAAAGACGCAAGGCGTTCCGAGAAAGCTTTCTCTGAGCACTGATGTGTAAAGTCAGCACTATGGTGATTGAATAAACACGAGCTATAAACGATCACGTGTTTCTGGAAGAAGTTTTTTTCAGTATCCCGAGCTAAGCTTTTCTTGGTGCCTTGTTTTCTCTCGCTCTGCTTGTGTATCAATAGAATGAGCTCACAGGTACTGTTGTGACTTTAATATAGAAATAGCTGAAGGAAAGAAGGTGACTTTTAGGGGCTCGTTTTTAATTTGTTAGACGAGAATATTATTGGGAACTAACAGACAGTAATCCCAAGGAAAGTATAGGTGATCTAATTTGTAATAATTGGGATATGGATATGAAGAAAGTAAAGTGGACGAAAAGATAACTTCCCGCCGCAGGGACCGAACCTGCGACCTTCGAATAACGCGTCCGATGCTCTAGCACTGAGCTACGGTGGCGGTCATCCTCCCTGTCCACTTTATAGGGGTATATATGAGCATATAAACCTAGAAGTGTTAGTCAGCGCCGATCGCAGCCATGCCGGCGTGTGCGGAACACTCTTTTTCTCCCTTTTGGCATCACGTAGCACGTGATCGTTTTAGGAGCTGGCAGCTCACCAATAATCCCTGGCATAATACCTGAAGGCATCAAGTCTGCCAGAACGAGACACTCGCTATGAATGAAGGAAATAAGGTGACTTTTAAGGCTCGTTTTTCTCTGTTATTTTCTGTCATTATTGTCTGTTAGTTCCTATTAATAGCAATAGCTTGCATCTTGTGCTACGGTCTCTTATAGGCGAAGAATTGCAGATGCAAAGGTTGTGTCTACTTCGCGTCAATTGACATATGAAAAAGCAATTTGAAAAATTCCCTTCTGCTGGCATCAATCGTATTCGAGCACCACGCCCCTGTTAATACCGTTCTCGTGAGCAGTAAGCACTTGCAGATTATTACAGACAGTATAACGACTGCGACAAAGGCTGTACCTAACATCATAAAATAATCACTTCCTGAAGCCCAGTGATTGCTATGCCGCCGGAACACGAGAAGAGCTTGAATAGATGGTGATTATTGAGATTATCCTTACTTGTCCGACTCTTCATTGCACGACGGAAGAAATAACGAGCGCCGCCAGCGTCGGCCAGTGAACTGTCCCCTTTCTTGCCTCCGACTATCATCCCAACACCTGACCTCTGAGACGTGTCTTATTGGCAGCGAATGTTTAATCTACACTTGTTTTTACTCGATGCGCACTCCGTCGGCTGCGCTGCCGTAGGCTCGCATGCACAGCGCAAGCGATGAAGCCTACCGTCTGCTCTGACGCCACGGACACGTGTTGAGCTAATACGTTTTGACTGCAGTCGTTTTGGGCAAAGCTGTCTCCGAACTTCCACCTCCAAACCTATTTGGATTAAGTAAATCTAACGGCATGTCAAAATCTGCTTTCTGTGCAGAACAGGGCTTTCAGCTGCTATGCAACTGCGAGCCCGCTACTTCGCTTCCTGGATGTGCAATTTCTTTTCACCCCTGCCTTTTATCAATGATACTACTCTACGGCAAAAGTCTGAACAGACGCTTGTCTGAGGAGACTCACCTTACTATTTCGCATGACCAGTCACAGTATATATGAGCACTTTTTTCCTCAAGAGCAGAACAGTGGTTGAATTATGTACGATGACACAAATTCCAATGAGAAGAGCTTGGGTGGGGGCTAGTTGGAACATACTGTTGAAAAATTTTAGCGCTGCAAAGTTGAGGACGAAAAAACATGGACAACACAGACGAAGCGCATCTAACAACTGAATTTATTGAACCAAGAAGGTCAAAAAGGAGAGGAATAAAAGACGTAACATACGAAAGAAAGGGCACTGTAGGCAAACCACGCATGAGCGAAGCATCGGTGCTATCTATGCAGTGAAACACGTGCATAAATCTAATTCAAACTTTACGTCTGTATCAATGAGGTTACCTATGATCCGATTACATTTATATTTGTGTCGCTAAACTTGTCTTTCCGTGAGTGCTATAGATGGGGAGCTAACGCATGCGCCAAACTTCCCCGACATCATAATGTAAGCTTCAATGATACTTCTTCTGTTTTTGTCCTTGCTGTGCGCCACAATGGAAGTGTCCCTGAAATTTGGGTTACATTTGCAATCAGAGCAGTGCTGAGCGAGATGCCCTTCGATTGCAACCCTACCACACAAATGTTTGTGTTCCTGAAGCCTTTTGTTCAGGCACCTGCCCGTCTGCCCAATGTAAGATGCCCCGCAGGTTAAAGGAATCCTGTATACAACTCCTCCCTTGCACTCTACAAATTTTTTGACCATCTCGGGCGTCGCCTTCACTACTCTGGGAGTTGACTTTCCTACACAAGCCTTTTTGGGCGCCGAGAATACCACTTGCACACCATACCGGGAAGCCACTTTTTTTAATCAATGCGCTACGGTGTGCAAGTACGGCAACACTACCACCGGATTCTTGTTTCTTTCCTTTTTCTTCTCGGTGCTATTAATCTCTTTTAGGCAGCATTCTGCCACTGCCGACAGGACCCCGTTTGGATAACCACTCTTTTTTAAGCGCTCTATTTGCAAGCTCATGCTTTCACTCGTTCTGTGCTGACATGATTTTTTAGTCGCCTGCATCATGCACGATTTTGCAATGCCCCTTTTTATAAGTTTCGTGTGATTAGACTCAAATGGCAAGATAGGTTTACCACTGCGTGTCTTGTACATCCAACGCGTGTGCTCCGACCCGGCACTGATTTCCAAATCTAGGAACTGCAGCCGCCTGTCCACCGTGAACTCGAACGTGACGTCTAGGCCGTTGTGTGCCGACTGGAAAGCAGAACAAACGTTGTGTATAACAGTATCTGTGCAAGTGTCTACAGGGATGCACACAAGGTAGTCGTCCACGTAGCGGAAGCATCTTGTCACACCGGCGTCTTCCAGGATGGGCTTGATTTTGCGATAACCTTTCGCCAGGTAAAGGTCACAAAGAACTGGAGCTATTGCCGACCCGATGCTGACGCCTTCCTTCTGGTTTAAGATTTGCCCGTTGAACTGTACGAACAGGGAACTGAGGTACCTCGACAGCAAAGTCAAGAATGCCCCAGGGGCCATTCCACACTTAACCATAAACCGCGAGCTCCCGTATCTGTCGATGCACTCCTCAACTTCTAGCAGCACCTCTTGTTGCGGAACGTTGTAGAAGAGATCCTTGATGTCCGCTGACAGACACACAAATTTCCCGCCTTCATCCAGAAAATGCACAACTGTATTCGAGTTTTTTCGTGCTCAACTTTGCAGCGCTCAAATTCGAATGACTTGCTATTTGAGGATTTAGCTCGCTGCCTGTGCAAACACACACACCCAAATATTCGCAACAGTTCGAGAAATAAACTACTGGAGAAAACAGCCTCGAGGACACGGGTGCCACGGCAAATGCCATTTTCTGTTCTCTTATTGCATGGCCGGTTTTGTTTATGGAATAACTGTGTTAGTCGAAATATGTGCTACCCATTGAGGCTTTTAATTAATCGGGCGCCTCTTTTTTTATTCATAAACCGTAAAGGCCCATTCGGGCATTATATAGCGGCGTTTGAGACAGTTAAACAAAGAAAGATACGAATAAAAACATTGGTAATATAGAATGAAAATAGGAAACAAAGTAAAATACAGTTGTGTGAACAAGGGTGCAAAAGCGAGCGAGAGAAAGAAAAAGAAAACTTCTATTATACAAGGAAAAATAAAAGTACAATGAAAAATTACAGTAAAATCAATTTGTACAAATAAAAATAAAATAAATAAACTTTACTAACGAAAACGTTAGTAAAACCTGTGTTTCGCACGTTTGTCGACCTATTTTTCTACCGCATTTTCCACCGGATCCATTGAATTTCACCCCACCATATATATATATATATATATATATATATATATATATATATATATATATATATATATATATATATATATATATATATATATATATATATATATATATATATATATATATATATATATGCATATACACACACATATCTAGGCAAGTCATACATTCAAGAAAATCTTCAAGTTATTAACAAAAGCGTTATTATCAATAATCGAAGCTATGTCCCTCGGTAGTGCGTTGCAGTGATGTATGGTTCAGTGATGTTCTCAAGATACGCGAGAATTCAGCTTCTTCGCGAATCTCGTGTCTCCGACATTTTTCCTACGATAAACACCTCCTCTAGTGCATGCCCGGACTAATCAGACCATCGCAATGCACTATCAAAATGTTCAACCAGTCACGGGAGCTGAGAACTTAATGAGAGCAGAATTTTGGGCTAGTTGGTGACCAATAAACCAAATAAACTGCGCGACGAAAACACGGACAGAAGAAAACAAGTGCTAACACAGCGCAACGACGGGAACACAGCAATGGGAACGTCCACATCCGCCTCTGAACAGCACTGGGATAAAAGGCATGAAAGAAAAATGGTTGAGGTGCGCATGGAAAGCTTGGAATTTTCGTGGGTGAAGATCAGGAAACAGAGCAGGGTTATCACAGGAACACGTAGCTCTGGGCTGCAATGCACAGATAGGGGCTTAACGGAGAGGAAGATAATATGAAGTAAAAGGAGGTAAATTGCTAGAGGGCACTAAGTATAGTAAAGGGTATCTCAAGCTGGCGGTGGCTATATCTGCCAAAGAACTTTCGATAAACATGCACACATAGAAGAAAAGCCACTACTGTAATTTTTTTCTTCATGACTGTGGAAACACACACACACACACGAATAAATATTCGCGACAGGTCGAGCCGTAAACTCCTGGAGAAAAGAGTGTAGAGGACGCGGGTGCCACGGCAATGCCATTTTCTGATCTCTTATTGCATGACCTGTTTAGTTTCGATGGCACTCTCGCGCTGGTGAGCTCTACAATAAAGATTGGCATCACATGGCGAAGAGCAACCTTCTGACGCGCGCAACAAGTACGTCAGTAGCTGTGCATACAGGGAAAATAGAGCAACAAGAAGCCAGGCCAAAGTCTTTTTTGAAACTCTTATACTCAGGAGATCGAGCGCACTCCCTGTTACGCTGTATTGTTTAGACCTGCTGTTGAACACGATGATGTTGAGGCACTTTCAAGGGCACGACAACTTGAAGCACTTTGCGAGAACATTTTGAACTCCTAGGAAAACTTCATTCGAATTCGATTGATAAACGCGCCGATGTGTTGGGAGACGTGTAGTCAGTTCCCAGCGGGAACGATGTTGCAACGTATTCATCCCAGCTCTTCGTCTACGCAGGAAAGTCGCCCTTTCAGCAGCCCACCACTCGAATTTGGCTTCAGAGGTACTCCTTTAGAATCAGCTAATAGGATTACGCCTGCCTTTAAGACGAGAAGCTCGAGACGTACTTCCTACGTGTCTCTCGCTTATTTTGCCGTTTCAGCCAGGCCTTGAAGACATTATTCTCTCAAAGTGGATATCTTTGCAGGCACTGCAATGGAATACATATATGAATATCTTTTTAATTTTTAGGCAGCGATTGGAAGTCCACGGCGAATGGTGGTTTAGACTAAGGGAGATATTGTAAGTTTTACCAGATCAAGACGGTGAACTTGTCTATATATTCTTCAAATTCTCTAGTACAAAACATTCTAATTATTTTGAGAACCACGTAGCGCAGTCGCCTTAAGAAACGCAATATATATTGTGGCTGCCATCAAAGGCTGACTATCTGCGTTAAGCCGATTAGCGATGAAACAATGTCACGCCATCGCCAAACGCGCATAGGCACGGTATATTATTCCTTCACTGGCCTGCATTCAGCAGTATTTTGCGACTAATCCCGCGTTGATAAGTCGTCGCCGTCATTACATCAGTGACTGCATCTTTTGAAGAAAAAAAGTAAAGCGATCCTAATGCATCAATTAGGGGTTCTGACAGTGTTGTCTTACATTCAAGCTTTTGAGCGTTGCAATCTATGGAGCTTTCTAAGATGATAGCTCAGGTGCTTTGCCACGGAAGTGCACTAGAGATGATAGAACTTCGGTACGGAAATGAGTACCTCACAAAAGGGCACGCCTATAATCAGTGCTACTTAATCGAATGGATAAAAGAACGAAATCGCTTCGTATAAAGTCATCCAGTGAAACTGCGGGGCGGTCAGCGCTCAAGCTTAAGCTCATTCAAAATTACAGGTGTAGTGAGGAAGAGAAAGAAGAGCTTCCGCGTCTGTTGTTGCTGTGCACGCGATCTACCTTCGGCTTCTGCCGGTGCTATTCCTCGACTGTTTAAGACGTCGCCGCAGCTGGTGGGAGGGGCGGCGGCTTCAGGCTGATTATCAACAGCGTCGGTCATAGTGCTTGAAACAGCTGGCAACGTTCGGTTGCGAAGTTCCAGGTTGAGGCCAGGGATACCCAGCACCTCCACCAGATGTCGTACGACGATTTATTGTGCGACGGCGACGTCTTAAACAGTCGAGGAATAGCACCGGCAGAAGCCGAAGGTAGATCGCGTGCACAGCAACAACAGACGCGGAAGCTCTTCTTTCTCTTCCTCACTACACAGGTGACGTTAAGCAGGAAGACTTTGGTCTGGGCGAGTTGGTTCATAGCAATGGGAAGGCACAGCGCAACTGAGACAGCGGACAAGAACACACAACACAAACAGCGCTCGTTTGTGTTGTGTGTTCTTGTACGCTGTCTCAGTTGCGCGCATGCCTTCCCATTGTTAAGCAGGACCTTCGAATTCACATGCAAGATTTATTGGAATAATAGGCACCACAGCTGGCAGGTATCGCTCCTTGAATTTCAAAACGGCCATCTGGAAGGGAGAAACCACCCCGAAGACGATGCAAAGTAATACCCAAATAAAACCGTTTATTTTCTCTCTGTGTGCACTGCACCCATATTTCGCCTATGCAGCAGCGCTTTTTTCTGTAATGGTCCACCCTAGCTGTACTAATAAGCCTCCAATTACAAGAGCTTGATCTGCCTCTTCCGCTGCTCCTACGTTCATTGGCCACTTTAATGTGTCACCAGCCGTTTTTCGAATTCAGTCCCCAGCAGCTTTATGAAAACGGAAGCTTCGTATCAGTGCTCCCCATTTGCCTACTCATTCAAGAGGTAAGGGCAACCTGATTGAGCACTAATTGCGCATTGACAACAGCTGGCGTAGCGCGAAGCTTTTTGCGACGAGGTTGCCGTGGGTAATTGCACTATATATTTATTAGGAGATGGCTCGCAAGGTTCTTAAGCTGGGGCGAAGTCCCACGCCGTACGCGTAAGCTTAGTTCCAGAGGTCACCGCCACAGACGCAACTCGCGCGAAAGAGGTCTTCTTCCTCTTTTCCTTCGAGTGCCTTGATTATGATAATAACGCAGGAAAAAACACATATAGCATAGCTAACTGTAGCACGTGGCGCTCGCTCTACGCCGGCGCGTGCTGTAGTTTGATAGAAGACCGCTAGAGGGCGACAGTCGTCAGTCAGTGCGCTTCGACACTAATAACATGAACGAAGAAGACAAGGCGGCGGAGCGAAGGGCTCGCAAGGCACGGAGGGCTCGTTCGCCTCCAAGACCCTACGGTGAGAGCTCGCGAGGCCACAGAGAGACGTCAGCATCGTGCGGACCCCTAGATACAAGCCCGCGAAGCCGAAGCAGCGCGGAAGCGGCGGCAAGAAAACATCGAAGAAGTACGGACGCGGGATGCAACGGCCAAGCGCCGAAAGCGGTCGCTACCTGAAGTTGGTGGCGCCGACGCGCGCTTCAAGCTCGATTTCCTCGACCACACGTTCGGCCACAGCTGCAAGGTCTGCTGCCGCAGGTGGTTTAAAAACCTGACCACAATCGCTACTATATAAATGTGTCACGTCTTTATATTACAGGAGAGGAATTGTACGGAGCATTCACGGTTTACCCGATTATCTCCGAACCAGCTCCTCAATCATCATTCGCTTCGTGGATATGGCGTGATTTTGTTCAAGCACTTTTACTATTTCTTGTGCCACTAATTTTAGTATCTAAGCTATTTAGATATGCAGTGAATTCGGCTTGTAGTTGATACTTTGAAGTGAATGGTTATGCGCAACCTTGGAGAAGTGACACAGAACCCTCGTTGACTTGCGAGTCGTTAGAGAGGGAGTCGATTTCTAGAAGGGATCCAGAATGAGTATTATAACGAGTGTTAGCGTTAATGTCAATAGGTACATAATAGCATAAATGTCAAAGAAGGATATAAATATTGTCCACTCGCACCTGCGGGCACGGGAACAGCAGCAGGCACAAAGAATTCAATCCTTTAGTGTATAAAAATAAATGTGCACCAACCTGCATCACAATCAGATGAGCAACTAGCAGCCATACCGCTACCACAGCTCACATGCCCGCTGAAGTTCACAGGTGCAAATTGAGCGGCATATTGAAGTTGCTTTTACGAGACTCTGCCAATGTAGTTCAACTTCACTGAACGAGCTTGCCAGGTGAGGGTGTATCCAAGAAAGGTACATTGTTGACAATGTCAGGAATCCGCAATTGCAGGGTGATCGCTGTGAAGAACGTGGAACAAGCTGGAAGGTACCGGGTTGGCAGCCCGATGAGAAGCATGACAATGAGGTCCTGCATTATGAAGGGAAAGTGATTACATCCATGCTGGTAGCACTTCTTACATGTCAACTTATCAAGCACAAACAATATATTTAAATGAGAACACTTCTCAAAAAATGCACAGAACTGAAATAAGGCGGCTGCTACATGTTCAACAGCAATAACCTGCTAATGCGTGATGCTGCAACTTGGAATGAATATAACAAACATAAAAAAGGCACGTCAGAGCTCACAGAGATATCAGTGTACAAAAAAATTTAAAAAGACTCACCACTACAAAATGTAACTCTACTGAACCGCCAATGCATCACAACTGTTTTAGTGGTAGGCACATACAGGGTGTCCCAGCTGTTGAGCACCAAGATTTTTAAAATGATGAATAGCATTACAGTGAGGAAACCTAGTCCATATTGTTTCCATTATTAGAGAATTTCTGTGCATTTTATTAGTGAGACTATTTAGATAATTACAATAATTTTTTTTATTTAGCAAATGCCTCACAGACGCCAGAAGAGGCATAGGGTGAGGGGGGATACCGTTCACAACATAATACATATGCATACGCTTATTGAAGTAGTACCTGAATTCATTTATTCTAAGTAGTACTATAAGCGGCCACTGTGCACGGCGGACACCGGGTCGCTAAAAAAACGGTGGCTTGCACTCGCGTTTGGCGGGGATGGTGCGCCACCTATGAAATCTAACGGGCACTGGAGCGCAGAACTTTCAACCGCTTCAATCACACGTACGCATTTCCGTTCAAGCGGTTCCTACGCATTGTGTGATTGCGCTAACTTGCATTTGTTTCTTTGGCAACAGCATGCCTTCATATGAATTAAGAATTATTAACATAATATGGCAACGGTACTACCTAGTAAAATATCTCGTCTTACATGTACCCCGCCTGTTCCTTCTTTGTTATAGAGAATAAAGAATTGATCATCTTTGCGGCAGCATCTTTTCAATCGGAACTGTTGTTATTTTTGCTCCATGTACACCCATGCGCTGGCTATACTTCCTCTATATAGACAGGTTGAGTGGCACAATAAAATTATTTGGAAGTCTGAGCTTGGCGTGTCTTCTGTGTTCTCTGCGGCTTTCTTTGTTTTTTTTTTTCGTTGCGCACTCGTATTGAAGTGATGAATTACTTCATTATCCATTATTAACAAATATTTTGCAGCAGGGGTTTTTAAAATATGTAAGCTCTCTTGATCTAAATCTCCGCAGCTGCAGAAAAAGCCCATAATATTTGCGGATGATGTCAATTTTCACAATATCTCTTGGGATTTCTGCACTGGCCCATCTGCACAACGGTTATGGTACTGCGCTAACACAAACAGTTTGATGTGTGAAATTCTAGTTTCCCCTTTTATTCGATGGAACTCGAGAGCTGTTTTAGATTTATCATTTGCCAGCTCAATTGTTTTATTATCTCCTTAGGCTGTGATTGATACCGCTACAAATGTTGATCACCGCCGAACTGTAATTGAAGTTGATAACCAATTATAGTCGTTAGATTATCAGGCGTGCAGTTTTGTAGACCACTAAAAATTCAAGCAAAATTGACAGTCAACTTTGTGAGCCATTCTTCCGTTTCAAAACGCACCGTAACAACCGTAACAGAATCAGAGTTCACGATATCTTGAACAAAAGTTTATTCTATGTGTATCTCTAGAGTAAGAATTGTGCAAGAGAAAACAGGCGCCAGAAAGCCGCGCGAAAAAAAAAACACGTAAAAAGCGGAGCCCTACACACTGGAGTCGTTATTTGTATGCTAGCGCTATATTCAAGAGAACAGTATCATTAGCGAAAGTTGAATATGAAGAGAAACAATATAACTTTCTGTCAGTTAGTAGTAATAAAAAGACTCTTTAAATTTCATCCGAATTCGTAACGCTGTTGCAGTGCCCTTAAACATTCAGTCGGTTATTCTTTAGGTACAAGCATTCTGAGATTTATTAGCTCAATGTGCATCAGGCTTGGTAAAGGGATTCACATCAATGTTGCAAATAAAAGTTCGTAAAGAGTTCATACGTCGGCCATTTTATCGAAATAAATATCGAAGAGCTTGCGCACGTCGTTCGATCGCTGCCTAACTCAGCTCTAGGTGTACATGAAGTTACGCCTGGAATGTTAAAAATATTATTAGACCTAACAATAGATGATCTCCTCAACGTCGTCAACCACTGACTTAGCAATGTTTGCCTTCTCACTGGACCATTGCGGAAATTGTTCCCATGGTAAAAAACAAGGAGTGGGTGAAATTCTATTGTACAGTTCTATCAAAAAATAGCACTGTTCAATAGAATTATGGTGATTCTAGCAGATAATGCAATACTGAACCCATATCAGGTCAGATTTAGACCTGAATTCTCGATATGGTGGGCAGATATCAAGTTAGAGGGTCATATCAAGGTCACCCGTGTCACAGGTGGCAATATGTGGCATCAGTCACCCTATATTCAGCTAAGACATACTGGAGTGTAAAACATATCAATTTTCTCAAAACCATAAAAAACTTAAATTTTCAGTGATGTAGTATAAATGAGATGCTTAGAACAGATGATTAATGATTCAGGACACTACACGTGCCCTACCAAAGGACATCGACGGGAACTGAGGTTATGTCGGTGTTTCAATGGAGCCCAAACAAAATAAGTTTTCTGGCTCCCAATTAGGCGTTTCGACGTGATATTATAGTCAGTCAAGAGGAGTTCCCGATGTCTCTGTTTTCTCCCTTTTTTTAACGTTTTGCTAAGCCCAATTTCATGGTGTGATAGGGCACAAGTGTATCTGTATGCAGACGATATTCCGTTTTTCGCATATGAATAGGCTATAAATTTACTGGCTACAGCACTACGATGATGTTTAGGAACATCAGAAATCGGGTTTGAAAGGTCGTATTCGAATGACACTAAGCGTTACCAAATATTCCGTAATTATTTTTCCTTTGAATCGCCAGTTCCTATTTATCTTCAGCACCACGAAGAAAAAATTTCTTTAACTGGCTGTATTAAATATCTGGGTGCAACATATGATAAAAAACTGAGTTGGCGTAATCACCTCAAGCTAAGGCAATATGTGTTGTGATTAACAGTAAAACTTGGCTGTCTCCTCCTGGCTATGCAGAAAGACTCTGATCGTGATTTATCGTATGTGCATTTCCCGATTCTTGTTTTTCGTTTACTACTTTTGCCTAGTGGGCCAGCATACATGTACAAAAATAACCCTTTCACTCCTTCTGCGTGAGTAGCTATTCGGGGCAACCTTGGTGTTCCAAAATTTTCACCTATCAAAGTTTTATATTGCCACGCGCGCTTCTTTTTGTCTTTTTTATCTAACTAGTCCGTTGCACGAGTAGCCGCCGCCTTGCGCAAGCCACGCCCTTATGTCTGGGAACCTTCCAGATTATCTTAGAATCTTCTTATGGCTTGAGCACGCAAACGCGAACAGTTGAGATTGTTCTCGAGCTAATGCGACCGCCAGCAATAAGGCTCGAATGTTCGATGCTGCATGTACAAATGCGGACGCGCCTTACAGCAGAGCAGTTTATCGACGGCCGACGCTCTGTTCCCTGCTATCAGTGTACAGTGTGTATCGCTGTAGTTTGACTTTACGTTTCCCGGCCACAAGTGTAGCCAAATAAAGAGTTTCATCTTCGACACGCAAACTGCTGCGTTCGTCGAAGTCACGACCTCCTGACAATATCAAGGAGCACAGATGCACAAACTTCCTTGCAGATTCTGTCTCTAATAGTTAAAACGTTTTTCAATTTTTATGGATCTAAGCTAAGACGTTTCGGTTGATATTATTTTGCGATATCGCGGGCTTTTTAATGAACCTTAGTCCTGTGTATAAAATCATCAGGTATTGTTTCTCCAAACTCTACTAGAAACATTTTAATGTTAAAACGCGGGAAATCATTCGCTCATACAAAAAACACTGTTCAATGCAATAAGTATTTGATGGCATAATCCCATGAAATTCCAAGCTTCTGCTTTCAAAATATTAAGGCAACAGCCTTAAATGTCTCAACAAACTGAAATCTGACCGTCGGAGTGCCGCGTTCTTGGCGACGAGTAACGCAAAAAATCATCACGGTCTGGCATCGCCATATGATGTCACGATGACGTCACAGAACACCAAAGACTTGTGACGTCAATATGGCGTCATCATTACGTCCCAGTGACGTAACATCACATGATGACGTCGTTCCATGGTAGAGTACCTTGGTCAAAGGTGGTCCAATTAAGGCAGGCAATTCAAAACCAGGTGAAGTACTTTCTATCTTGGAGGCAGTGAAAGCCAGGTTAGGTGCAGAAAGGTTTCCAACGGTGGCGGGGCGGCATCTATGCATTGACTGAGAAGGAAAGGAAGATGGCTTTCATAGTGAATCCATAAGAGACCATATGATTTTTTTATATACATATGACAAGACACCTTCTTACAATTCAGATTTAATAATCTAATCGCCACTGAAGCGTGTACTAGTGAAGAGAAATCAGGTATTGGTGTTTCTTCACAGTCATTATCCTCGTTATGTTCATTACATTGTGAAACTACTAAGCGCACGAAGACGGGAGCCAGAAGACTACACAAAGAGCGCTTCTGGTTCACGTCTTCTTGTTCTCGTCTTCGTGCGCTTAACGTTTTCATAATGTCAATGTACCATGTAGCTCGGACCCAGCCTCTGATTCAGTATATTTATTACGTCTCCCAGGTTATACGCACAAGGAATGGAAAACAAAGTCGAGGAAGGCAGGCAGATATATGGAGCGATGAAATTGAGAAGTTTACAGGGATATAATGAAACCATCTTGGACGAGTAGGGTAAAGTGGAAATTGTAGGGGAAGATTTCGATCTGCAGTGGACATAAACCGGATGAGAATTATGGTGATGATGATGATTTGAAGCAGAGTTCACGGCAAATGTTTTAACTTTTCGGAAACTATCAGTAAATAATTCCGCAGCTGTTATAGGGACTACATTCTTATCCGTATGTTCGTCACTCGCTTCATCTTTAGAGAGAGCTGTACTAAATACATTGAGATCATTAATTCTTCTAAACATAAGTATTGTGCGCTTGCTATGCGCACCAGGAGATTGTGGTATATTATTAAACTAGATGTGTGATGCAGTCGTGGGAATAAGCCTTGATGGTCCAATTTTGTTCGTTGTGCCAATTACAACTTATGTTACTGCGGCTATGTTAAGAATTATTTTTCTACTTGAACATTCATCGAAAGCTAAAATACAGAATGCACAAATTTCGCACTTGCATTTTGCATGGGATAACAAATGCTACACCACGCCTAAATTGTAAGTATCCTTCGCAGAATAACAATGCCGCATTCCACCTTTCAATTCTTTCTGTGTCTTTTTTCAATTCTGTGTCTATCCTTCTCTCTCTCTCTTTTACTCCCCTATTCCCCTCCCCATGTGTAGGGTAGCAAACTGGACGCATTGTCTAGTTAACCTCCCTGCCTTTCCTACATTCCTTCTCTCTCTCTCTCTCTCTTAAACATTCTTTGTCTAGTAATATTCCCGTTATTACTGGCTGTAGCGTGCAGTAAAGTTGGGCTCCTCTTCCGATTCAAAGATCCATAATTCAGCCAGAGGCTGACCCCAAGATGACGATGTTTTGCAGCCGAGGCTCCCCGTCAGAGAAGGTCCTTGCGGCTACTTGGAAGCAGAGGGTTGGCGATTTTAGCACAAGCAATTTTATATGCAGCAGTGGTTAAAGAAGTAACGGAGTACCAACTCGCCCAACGCTCAGCTCTTTTAAAACCTCTTTAGAATATATTTTGTATTTGGTACGAGTTCTGGCCGTCGAATTTGAACGTCGTGAAATATTTTTGAATTACTAGTGTATTCATACATTTCAATTATTTCATAATGTTGTGCTATATTTCACTATTTATTGTTGTATATGATTAGCTATCATGCTTTTCTTTTGTTATATTCTGTTGATATTATTGTTTCGTGTATTTTACTGCTAGGATTACAGGTGTACTATTGCTCTTTTTTCTTGTACTTGTAGTATTACCATTTCTTTTCTGTAAATAAATCTGAATATTCTGTTAGTGTTGTTTGTTGTTAGAAATATGTTCATCCAAGTACCATTGCCTGCTACGCTTACACGGGTATTGTTATATGCTTCGTTTTTTGTAAATAATTTTTTCTACCATGTGTGTAATGACTTGTACATTTGGTGCAAATATTTTCACCTGTCACTTGTTGTTATGTAATTGGTCTTCTGGGCCCTAGTCAAGCTGTTTCATTACAGCTTTTAGCCCAGGAGACCATCCACAATGTAATGTTTTCGTTTTATTCTTGAAAATAATGAGAATGAATGAATGAATGAATGAATCCTCCAGCCTCGTGAGACCCGAGTGCTGCCTAGCAGTGCTTAAAGCTCCGACCAGACTCCCTGTCCATTCCCATGGTCACCCCAGCTTTTTACTTCAAAATCATCCACCTCCTGCTCCTACAATAACGTGGTCTTGCCGACGTTGGCACGCATATGCCCAGCGCACATGCAGCTGAACACGAGGGGAAGGGGCTCTGCCGAAGGTGAGGATGGCATTTCTTCCCCTGTAGTGCACACACGGGAGATTTTCCAACTGACGGCGGCGGTGGGCCTCCTCCGACTGTCTTCTCTGCCTCAACTTGATCTTGGGTACTGTCTTACAGACCAGTAAACGTAGCATGAAGGAGGTACATTGCCCCAGCGGCCGCCGCCTGTAACCACCACGGCTTCTCTCTGCTCGGGGCGACGTTGTGTCCAAACTGCGCTATCGGCCAACCCCTGGCTTGCTGGTCTCTCCAGCGTTTACACGAGCCTAAAAACATCGCTCGTTTTTATTAAGCCGTCGCCGTTTTAAATGTTGGAAAAGTACCTCAAAATTTTATTTAAAAATTTGTAACTTCACTAATTACCCGAAATATTCTTTTCTTTGGAGCTGCCTCATGGGGATGTAGCAACAGAACGTCTTCAGGCCATCTCCGTATTTCTCGAAGACACAAAATCCGGATACTTACACTAGCAGCTCGTGCCCCCGTTGCAGGGGTGTTTCTAATTTAGAGCACATGAGCTGGCGATGCCCTTCGTTACTGGGCAGCGATCAAGCCATCCAAGCCAAGTGGTTCTCCGCCATCAGAAGCCCCAAAAACGGGGCTTCTCAGCAACGGATATCAGCTATGGGCCGTCAGGAGAGCACATGATGCGGCAGTCAGGCTTAGCCTGCCCTTCCCAACGTGGCAGTAGCCCACTGCGCTCTAATCGCAACTCTGAGGACAGTTTAATAAAGTTTGACCAACCAACAAACAGGATACCTTTTTACTCACCAGTTTGGTCACCTTATCAACTCTATTTAATACAGATGATCGAAGCCTTTCAAAACAGAGCAGCCCGCTTCATCACTCAGAGCTACCAACGTCACAGCAGTGTATCACAAATTAAACGCGAGATGGGTTTACAACCATTGGATATCCGCCGCAAGATAGCCCTCCTTGTGTTGTTTCACAAGTACATTCATAGCAGAAATCCATCCGCTTTCCCTGTACACACACCGGATCGCATGTCTGCACGTGTGCGAAATCAGCGTAGCTTTCGGCGTATTTTTGGCAGAACACGCGCATTCAACTTATCTGCTTTGCCACAGGCAATCTCACTGTGGAATGATCTTCCCGACGTGATAGTTTCAGTCACTAACAGCAACGCGTTCCGCGAGAAACTACTCTCTCACCACACCTAGCATTATTTCATAGACATTTGTATAGATGTGCATATATTTGCTGACTGTATTTTCCTTGTAATCAATGTTCTATTGCAGCTATTAGTGTCGCTGTTATGTTGCATTTAATTTGTATATTTCAACTGTATACGTTCTCATTTTCCTTTCTTTTTTGTATGCCCCCCTTACCCTATGCTCTAAGGAGAGCCTGTAAGGCATGGTAACTAAATAAATAAATAAATAAATAAATAAATAAATAAATAAATAATGCATTGATCAGAATCAATTCTTCGCTAGTTTGAAAAACTTCAATTTTGAATCATGGATTAGGAATCTCTTTGTTATTCATGGAAATTTATTTACTTATGTATTTGTTCATTATTTATTCATTGATTCATTTATTCATTTTTGGTGCATCACTAAGGTTATGATATTCTACTTTTAAAAAAACTTGAAGGATGTTTGAACTTTGCCTGTAAGAGTAGAGCGCGAAAGCTAAATCGGGCCCTATGCGCATCGCCTTCACGACTGCTAGCCGGGCTACGGTTCTCGGTGTATGCCTCAACAAAGCCGTAAGGAAACGTACGACTGTGAGCGCAACATTGGCCATTTCAAACGAGCCTAGAATTCCAACTGCAAGTACAGTTGTTAAGTGCCAGCTAAGACAATAATTCTCCCTTTTGCGAATCAGGGAAGGGCCCACTAAGCGTCCGTAGGGCAACACGCGAACCTACGCAGCTGCTCACTGTGTTGAAGCTTTTGCAGTTGATGATGATCAAATATTTGTGAACACTTTGAAAAACGTGGGGCTTTGAAAACACCCACTGGTTGTTCAATTCACGTGTTTTGACGCCTGGCGTGATTCTACGCTTCTGCCACGCAATAATACACGCGGTCATGCGGTAAGGATATTCCACTACGTGACATTCATATAGCTGTTTTTTCGAAGCAGCTTCAAGTAAGTCCGAGGCTCTGTGTTAGAACGGCTGTTTGCTGCGGAGACGTCCCGCGTTCGATTTTCATTTCGAACCCGAAGCTTTTTTGTATTTATTTCATTTGTATCTTTCTCCATTTTTCGGTGACGCACAAGATAATGATTTTTCGCTCACAACCAACTGAGCCTACGCCGACACCAGAATTTCTGCGAAACGACCTCTCAACGCTATCGCGTTAAAATGCGAATGCTGTCCTTGCACCGCCTTTATGAATTAATGTTTACATTTACATTAACGGCTTGCTTCTTGGCGAATCCGCCATAGTGCGTAGAAACCAGTTAGGAGCCAGCCTAATAAGAAGCAAACAAGCTCTTTAAAGGGCCCCTAAACCACCCAGAGGTCGTACTTTTTATTGCGGTATTGCAGTTTTAAACGAGTCTAAAACGAACACGTAGCCGTGAGAATATCCCAAACAGTGCCGTAATAGCGGAGTTACAAGCGTTTTATGATAGAAAAGATGGCATATCTCGTTTCGCTCTTTCCTTCTCCATGCTCCGTTCGTCGGCTTGTCTCTCCTCCTCGCCGAGTGTCCCTCCTCACCGTGCGAGGAGCAAGAGCAGCAAGCGTGCGTACCTGTGAGCGGACAAACAGGTAGGTGAAGAGCAGACGACGTGTTGACGTCACGGTGAATCCTGACGGGATGAAGAATGCCGAAAGGCACGGAGAAGAGAAGGAAGTGTTTCTTGGAATTTGTGGGGTGCCCGCGGCTCATAGCGCTGCCGCGTTTGGCGTTGTTGTTCGTGACGGCATTCTAAACTCGAGGCGTGCGTTGACTTGAAATGTTGAAAAATTACCGGATGTGGTTTATGGGCCCTTTGAAGGAAACATGAAGAAGAGCAAGTCGCGTGAGCCTGGTATTAAAAGTCATGAGGTCCCTTACGCGTTTGGGTAAGGCGAATCGAAGGCGAAAGGCTTTTTGTTTTTCTTCGCAGTCGATTGTAATATTCATCCCCCCCCCCCCCCCGCCCCATCCTGGAAGCTTTCTGCATACAACGTGATTTTTCACTGCACCAAGCATCGAAGGCTTTGAAAGCTTTCTGCACCTCAAGTTGTCGTGCCGTGCTTCCGGGATCGGCCCACCTTTTACCAAGCGACGATGACATGCGACGACATCATCATGTCGCGTCACGTTATGTGAAGTCGTAGTGACCACGTAGTGGCGTCACAATTTTGTCGACGTGTGTCATCATGATGACGTCATATGGGGACGTCGTCACATTATGAGGACTTATTTACATCACTCATGTTGACGCCGACGGTAGAATTTCGCGTTCGATTAGGGATGTAAGGCTTCCGCCTTAAGAAAGACCGACCTGCTGTTACTCTAAGCGTGACGCCCTCTGTTTTGCCGTAGCCAAAAACTTTATCCCTCTCCGCATGAAGAGGAAGGCAACAACATTGTGTACGTGAATATTTCCATAAAACATTTGAGCCTTCAAGAAACTTTTTGCCACATGGCATCACGTAACACGTGAGCCTTTAACGAGCGTCCGGGACAGCCAATTTTGAAGCCCTCGCATACTACCTTAAGGCATCAAGTTTGCCAGAAGGAGACCCTGCTAGCAATGAATGAAGGAAGGAAATTTTGAGGGCGCGTTTCTTTGTTTGACACAAGGTTAATGAAAACCAGCCAATAATGAACTCGGGGAAGTTATAAGGGATGTTCATTATACCGTTTTTAAGTGTTTTGTAATAATTATAACAGATGCGAGGTCTACTGTTTTCAGTGCATTGCAGAAAGTGTGACATATATGCGAAGAAAGTACAATGGACGAAAACACAATTTGCCGCCAGCAGGAACCACAACTGCAACTTTTGAATTACGCGCCCGATGTTTTTTTTCCTATACAGCCACGACGGCGACAGTTCTCTCCTGAACTTTTATCGGGTATTTATATGTATTCAAGCCTGTGAGTATTATTCAGCGCCGCTCGTAGCCACGATGGCCAATGTGGAACACTTTTTGCCAGGTGGCATCAAGTAGCACGTGAACCTTTAGCAAGCGGACAGCCGACTATGAAGCCCTCGCATACTACCTGAAAGCATCAAGTTTGCCAGAAGGACACCCTCGCTATGAGTGAATGAAGGAAGGAACTTTTGAGGGCTCGTATCTTTGTTTGACACAACGTTAATGAAAACCAGCCAATAATGAACTCAGGGAAGGTATAAGGGATGTTCATTATACCGTTTTAAGTGTATTGTAGTAATTGTGATGTAGATGCGAGGTCTGCATGCACATGAATGGCAGATAAAATTGGATGAGGGGGCGACCGCCTCCGTAGCTCAATTGGTAAGAGCATCGAACGGAAATCTGAAGGTTGCAGGTTCGGTTCCTGCCGGCATCAAGTTGTCTTTTCGCCCAGATTATTTGCGTCGCATCGATATCACAATTACTAAAATACCCTTGAAACATTATAACTAACGTCCGCTATACCTTCTTTCGCTTCATTACTTGTTGGATTTCATTAATGTTGTGTCAAGATCATGTCATGTATATCATGACGTCCATGACATGCACGTCATTATTTTCATATTGACAACCATAATTTCTGTTCGTCCTAAACAAATGTCAAGTAGGTCCAATTTTAGTATATATGAAGTTAACTGAAAGGGCATGAGAGCCAGAAGTCTTAGACGGCTAGATGAATAGCTACGATCGAAGTGCCGGTCTTTCATTGAAAATGTAAAAACTCATTTTTATAAATTGATAAACGCTTCGCGTTTTAAGATGAGCGCGCATGTGGAATCGAATACGGCTAGCTAGACAAACGAAACCGGACAGTGAATACCGGTTTCTTTATGAGCTCACAGACGTAGCAGATGTTTCTTCTTACACGCAACAGTTGTCACTACTAAGACCAACCAACGCCAGTTGCATCCATGCGGAACCAGACGCCTGTCTCTGTAGGAGCTGTAAGCTTAAAACACGGGGCTAAGCAACAAGCCAAGTCATTCTCTCCTGGTGTTCTGACCCGTTGCAGAGCACTTGCAAAACTCTTTATTTCAGCAACATCGCACGCTTGCCGACACGGCTTGAAATGGGGATGTTGCGTTCCATGCGGTCGATGATCTGGATCCTGTGGCTGCTTGGTCCCCTAGTGCTTGCCGATGATGTCGATGACAATGTCCATCCATGTCTTATCAAATTTATGAGTAAGTACGAACCATTCTCTGTTTAAACGGCACAAAAATGAAAGAAACGACGCGTTCGAAACTTTCACAAATAACACTGAATTGAAGGACAAATCAGAATTCTAAACAATTCACCGTTATGTATTTAGCGTAGAATTGTAAGCCCTTGGTCTAGTTGTTGTGATGTTTCTAGGATGAAGATCCCTAAAAATTACCGACGAATTCGATTTTCGATTGATAAGTACACAGTCACACACTTTGGCTAATCTTGGTATTGAAAATAAAGCATCGCCATGACGCTGGTAGCCAAGCGAAAATTCAGTAACTTTTGCGTATGTGGTTTTGTCTTTTCAAACTACATAGCAACTAAGTGACGCAACTATGTGAAGAAATAAAATGTTTGTTTGGCTATTTTCTTTTTCTAGCGTTCAACATATTTAGTCACTTCATTCGTTGCACCAATGAGTGGCGCTTTCCATCTGATTTCTTCGCCTGCCATTAACTTAATCTGCTTTTGCCGCTTTTGCCAAACACGGTCCAATATGTCGCGAAGCTTCGGTCGAAAAGCGGTTCAGAACCTATTGGCCGCCACATCAACAAGGGGAGTTTTGGGCTCGGCGATTGAAGTGCGACGAGGTGAGGAGGGAACGAACGGTAAAAACGAAAAACCACGTTTTGTTCAAGAACAAAGGTAGTTTTACATTATATAAATGAGATTTATTTCCTGAACAATTTTAATGAGGCGGAATGTGCAAGGAATTTATCACGGTCTTTGCCTGTTATCAGACCCATTTTAACAGCGGAACTTTTTAAGGCGACCGCTAGTCCGTGTGTCGCGAACAGGAAATTATCACTATCATGAACCGGCACGCGTTCTCACCAACCTCTTCTTCATCGCCGTCGTCTTCTTCTGCTTCGCTCCCAGAAAACGTGTACTGGAGAGAGTGAGAGAGAAATAGAGAAATTCTAAAACAAGGGGGGGGGGTTCATCACGAGGCAAGATTCGAAGCCGCATACCCACGATCCGAAGGCGAACGTCTTAACCAATCGGCTACCCAGGCACGCTAGCAGAGCATAGCATAGCGTTGCCTATAGTATAGTTTAGCAGGGGAGTGGGAAAGGGAAGTTAGGATGGGAAGGACAGATGCGGAAGAGAGGAGAATGGAAAGGGGGAGGAGAGAAAGAGTAAAGCATAGCATAGAAAGAAACTAGAAATACAGTGAGAGAGAAAAAGAGAAAAGGACCAAGAAAGAGAAACACAGAGAGAGAAATAACTAAATATAAATAAACAGATAGAAAACAAGATATACGCAAAAACAGAGAGCAGTGACAAAAAGCAAAAAAATTGTGGAAGAAAGAAAAATTTGCAAAACACAAAGAGCCAGGACTACCTAGGTGCCCATCAGCCCCGCTGTATCTTCAGCATTGTGCCTGCAGTCACCAGTGCAAGCTGCGCTAATTTTTTCTTAGTGCCCTCTGAAGAAGAGGCGTATGCCTTTATTATTAAAGACGATAGTCTTTCTTGGGGAACTTCAACGCAGAAATTTTGGTCTGTCTGTCTGTCTTTCTGTTTGTCTGTCTGTCACCCGGTTCATCCACCCTGCCAAAGTTGGACGACTTGTCCAAGGGCCAGCCATCTTGAACTGGTGTGTAGGTTCATACTTGTGCACATTGTCGATGAAAAAGCAAACATTACACATTTCTGAGGCGCAACAGCACTACGTAAGGATTAGGTGGTGTGTTCCTTTATGGGAAAATACATAGATACGTAATTTTAAATACCATAGTTTCTTAATAAAGATGCGTTGAAAAAGCAACGCTATGATGGCGACGAACGCCCTCTGCCACGGAAGAAGGAAATCCTCTGCACAAACTCATGTTTCCCGACGTATGCCAGATGGCGCTCATATCTCACGCAGCGCTCGTCTATCGTCTTTCGGCGGGATTTGCAGCGTATCACGCAGATACGCAGCCAATTTTTCTAATGCAGCCCTTGCCTTTGCAGTGTGTGGAAAGTTGCGCCCGTAATGTTCGTCTCCAGCGACTGGCCCCCTCGTGTGTTTTGGCGTTTCGCATTTACATGAGTTCTTTGAATTACTGGCTAAGAATTTAATTTTTCTTGTGCACGGAGTTGCGAGTTGCGTTTGATCGCGAGTGAACCTGTTGAGTATGGTGTGCGACGGGCGGTGTGTTTTACGGGGCGATGTGGCTAACATTTAACGCCAAACATTTGCCCCAGTACCTACGGAAACGATGTCCTGCGCAAGCATGCAATAGCAACATCAAGTACACCTGGCAACCAATGTCCTCTGGATAAGACGCCGGGCAATATTTGAGAATGGTGTGCTCGCTGCATTTCCGTTAATCAACATTCTTGCGGTATGGTTTCCTTCGTGAATACGTAGTGCCGGCTATATTTCCTGTTACCTGTGAGTACATGTCTAAGCTATCTTTCCTTCTACAATTCACATACCGGCAGGCGTGACGTAATTTATCGCAAGATCGAGCAAAACATATTGTACGTAGTGTCCACGTACTTTTCCTACTTATCACCAAGCTTCGCCCGTATGGTGCACAGTGCAATAAAATTGGGTTATTTTGACTACTCAATAAAAATTGAAATGTCCTAATTTTGGCGTGACGATGCGTCATTCTTTATTGTTAAAACGTAACGACATGAAGCACACAAGCAGTCAACACTTTAAGGCACCTGCGTATGGGCGAAGCAATTAAACCAGTCGGTAAATACGAGAGTTACGCAGCTGCTTTATTTAATTCAGCTGCGGAAGATGCGACTTACGCGGAATAAAAATTCTAAGCAATGTTTCCTAGTAAAACCAAAGCTTAATAAACAGCAGTACGTTTAAACACCACTGTCTAGTCATTAGTGTATATCAGTTTATCTGAGATTGACTTAAAGGGGACTCGCCAAGCACACGCCGACTCGCCTCTGATGGCAATGACGCGAGTCCTTAGCGATCAGGAGCCTACGAAAAGCACTTTTAAGTCATATTTTGAGCTATCGCAAAAAAAAGCAAAAATCGACCTCAATTGCCGGAGCCTCAGCTTACTGCTGGTTGGGAGGAAAATTGATTAGGTATACCATGCTGTTTTATTATCAAGCTTACCATTACCGTTGCAACAGATAAAAAACTGTTTTACTGATATTTTTATTATTTACGAAATAAACGCTGTAATAAAAAACGCATAGGAGCAGCTTGCAGTGGTGGCGCAAGGCTGGAGCCAATAGCGGAGCTAGTGTTCGTTAAGTTTTTAAATGCGAAGCATTTCTTAGCGAACCTCAAGCACTTTGGGCGTTTCTATATACGTATCTATCTATCTATCTATCTAGCCGCCTACGTCTGGGCGCTCTCATGGTCGTCTCCACAAATGTACCAAAATTGGCATAGCAGGGGATCAGTGTGTGGTGAACACGATTCACTGGTCATGACATGAATAACGCAAAATACCTGTCGCGTACGTCATGAAACCCTTTCTCTCAGTCACGTGTGGCACATACCCGCATACCAGAGATTATGTTATGCGGGTATGTGCCACAGGTGATACAAAATCTCAACCAACACAGTAAACGCGAACACACACATTGACACGCAAGGAAAGTGATAATAATAATTGTCGGGGATTTAATTTTGACCATCTGGTATTCTTTAACGAGCAACGAGATCGCACATTACACGGGCATCTAGCATTTTGCATCCATCGAAATGCCACCGCCGCGGCCGGGATCGAACCCGCGACCTTTGGGTCAGCAGCCGAGCACCGTACCCGCTACACCACCGTGGCGGACACAAGGAAAGTGAGGAAGCTGAAAGCAGAACACCCCTGGAAGACGCTCAACTACCATGCACTCGTTCGCGTTGTCCGCAACGTGGACCACGTCGATTACGCAAAAAGCGAGGTCAATGCTTCCTACAATAAATCTGCCGAGAGAACCAGGCCGCTCATCATTATCGGTGACTTCAACACTGATTTATCAAGACCCAACAACGACTAGTCTTTTTACTGCGTGAAAGACGGCCTGAATGCGGATAGGGCATCAAAAGACCTCGCTGCCACGTGCAGGACAGGAGGCGTCATAGATAATTTCATCGTAAGAGGCATCCAGGATTTCCACCAGCTGTGCTATACCTCGCACTTCACTACACTTACACCTCTCGTAGCTGCGATCACGACCGGATCCTATAAACAAGTCCGGTCGAGCTGCTGGTGCTCACTGATCACGGTGATGATGAACTTGTTCAAGAACTATCAAGAACCCCTTCTACACATACACACGGGTTCGTGAAACGTGCGTGCGTTCCCGTCATAACAGATAAGTATAAGCATAAGTACTGTAACCCAGCTGCAACTGTGACAGTAACGTACTGTACGTTCAGTGCGCCTGCGTGTGCCACATGGCTGTGTACATATCTAGGGGAACTTTTCTGAATGAAGCTTAGTTGCGAGTAACGCCTGTCCTGTGCGTTTGTGTTTCGTCTTTGTGCTGTTCGGATTCGCGCTATCCAGTATTGAAGAATATAAGCACTACATATCAGCTTACCGTGTCTGGTGATGGTAATACCCGTGTTGCTGTTGGCATCGCAACGCAACTGTAAATAACTGGTTATATAATGCATATACGACTCATCAGCGTATGAGTGTGCGTTACCACTTCCACATTTCTCTAGCGTCATTCCTTAACGTTTCAATCAGTCACTATTCCGCGCATGCTTCGCATAACATCGACTCCCACGGTACGTGGGATCTGCCAAATTTTTCTTAGTAATACCAAGTATCGCAAGGCTTCCCTAATCTTCCGCGCTTCCCCACACTACGCCCGCGTACGTTGGTTTGGCGGGAAAATGTCACGTGACCAGCTCTTATGTGATGTTACGTCATTTCGGTCGCTTGACTAGTTGTTACGCGATGCCACGTGACTATATGTTACGTGATATCCGTCACGTGGCTAGGTGTTACGCGATTTTAGTCACGTGACTATCCGTTACGTGGTTCTTGGCGGGGACTTGTCACGTGACTGGCTGTCACGCGTTTCTAGCGGTAGCATGTCACGCGACTAGTTGTTGCGGGATATTACGGGATTCTCGTCACGTGACTAGATGTCTCGTGATTATTTTATTATTTATTTTATTTATTTATTTACAAATACTGCAAGCCCTGTTCGGGCCCAAGCAGGAGTGGATAACAAATGTCAGTGACAAAATCAGAATAAAAAACATAATGAAATTACAATACAAGATACGAAATTCAGAAAATTCTCAACATCAGGGAAAAATATAATTAATACATAGCAATAATGGCATTCATACAGAAATACAAAAAATCTGAGCACTTATGAGGAACATAATATATTGCAATGTTAAAAATCAAGTGCTAGGTCATTGACGAGATGGGCGAACGATTGTATTGTGTCCGCATTAACGATCTCCTGAGGTAATTTATTCCATAATGAAAAAGCATGAACCTCATAGGTCCCATGACAAGGTCTTACCGGGTGTTACATGATATTAGTATCTTCACTATTGCGTGATTATCAATCACGTACCAGAGTCATTCATCAGTTATTGCATTCGAAGCGGGAGAAATCGGCGCACGTCTTGTGGGAATGAAGCAGAAGATTTAAAAGAGGACGAAGTGGATGATTACTACAATTTCTGTTCACCCTACCTGACGCAACGGAAAGCTCAAACATCGTGGCTGTTAAAAATTGCTTATGTCGTTTTCAATTGCACGCAGCAAATAAAAGTTACTTTTGTACCGATTTTCTGTATGCTTCCGCGACACGCATTACGACCCTTTGTGTATAAATGCGTAAAATCCGCATAATTTCATGCCGAGGTTGTAGAGACCGAATTTAAACCTATTTATTTATTGCACATATATTCTATATTTCTTCATAACCCGAATTCTACTACCCGTTCAAATTAAGTGTGATAGTTATCAGCTGGGCGCGAGCACCTTGAAGAGGTAAAAAATATTTTGAAATTCCTGCCGCACCCCAGGACCTGTCTTTCGTGCGCTATAATCTTCAGTATGGCATACCAACACGCCCAAAACGCCACGTTACTAACCCCCACAACCAACGTCTCGTTCAGCCCGGATCCAACACAAACACGCACGGAAACCCAACGTTACTTACACTGAGCCACGTATAACTCAACAGGAACTACAACGCAGCTGGCGCACACTCTCAGGGACCGATACCTGTGCACCACAAAGGAGCCCCGCACGGCCCCGAGCTCGTATGCTAAGAGAACACGCAGCTTGGTACCCGATTCCAGCTCCACGACCTCCGGGCGGCCTTACGAAAGATGAAGCGTAGCATTGCACCCAGGCGTAACCAGGCTACGGTCAAGCACTTGGCCAACCTTCCCGATCAGCCTATGCCGAATGATGTATGATTGATGTATGAATTATATCAATAGCATTTGGGACGGATAGGCTTCTCCCCGTCTTGACTGGAAGTCGGCTCTCGTGGCCTTCACACCGAAGGTCGGTAAATCTATTGACATAGAGAACCTTCGCCCCATCTTCCTCACGTGTTGTGTCGGCAAGCTAATGAAGACGATGGTGCGCGACAGACTCTCCGACTTTCTCGAGACACAGCACATTTTCGCGGACACCATGTTCGGTTTCCGCCCTCAGAAGTCCTCACAGGATATACTTCTGCAGCTCCACCCTGACAGATTGGATCGTGTCGAATGTCCTCACAACCACAAGGTGATGTTGGCCTTGGATCTTAAAGACGCATTGGATACGTTAAACTGAGGTGGTCCAGGAATTAATCCTGGACCACCTCAGTAACACCAGTGGTTACACAACGTTCACTTATAAGTAATTAGACAATTACTTATAGACCGCCAAGCAGTCATGGGCACGTTACCAGTAAAAAGTAACAGTGTTACAGTTAGAGATACTTAAGCCAAAAAAGTAACTCTGTTACAGTCCCAGTTACTATGAAAATATAACGTCGCTACTGTATAAAACAATAGCTGAAAACTCAAATGATAGAATTTATTTCAATACGCATGAAGGCTTGCGCGTAGTCAAAATTGCACGTGGTAAAAACGTGGACGACGGAAACCTAAAAGGGGGCGCCACACAAGCAATCGTTTTGTACGCCTCATACTTGAAGTGCAAAACGTAGTGGAACGAGAGCGGTAAGAAGTGCATGCGAAGAGCAGAGAGGAGTGCATCATGAATGGAGACGGCGTCCATTGTGTCTGTTCCGTATGTTTGTTTGTCAGACTGTTAGGGCAGCTTCGGATCCGCCTGGGCATACAAACTGTTTTTAAGCCCCACTGTTATGCCTTGGGTCATGTGCTCGCGAAATCCGAAGACCGCCCACCTTCGGATGATCATGGCGATGTCATCTAAAATCACAATGCGGGGATTCCGGCGCATCGGCGAAACTTGCAGGAAAGGATTAACGAGGCCTAAAGAACACAAGCGGAATGTTGCTAAAGCAACCCATACAATGCATTTCCCATGGAGCTTGTTGAACACTGCTGGACGACGGGCATAGCTTTGACCTAAATAAGACGACGCTGGTTTGCAAACGAAGGTGGAAGGAAAGAGAACTTCTGCAATTGTGGTTCATTCGCCACGGCGCATCGACTTGCAAAAAGAATCGCGGCCCCTCACTGGACATTTAGAAGGACATAGTCTTAGACCTTCGTCGCCGACGCGAGCGTCGTTGTCTATTTCTCACCACATCAGCAGCCTGCTACCCAATCTGGACGGACAACGCGATCTCCTACACCGACAGATCGTCAGACTTCCCTTAAGCGACAGCTACCACTACTGCCGCCACCACCACCGCCCAACGCATCACAATTGGAGAGCCGGAAAGACGCAGAAGCTTTGAAAGCGGCGGCGGATGTCGCGTGGCCCTCACTGCCACCACTGCGCACTCATAAAGAGCCGATGCAGAATGCCCCGCAGTGTGCTTCATCGTCCACAGATGATTGTCACGACAAGAACCGACAAGTCCTCGCTGTGTTGAGGTCTCTCATGACCACGATGCGCACTCTCCTCAACGGAATGACAACCCCGTCGGCTCAATGCGCTCTGCAAAATCCTTGCAAGCCTTTTTTTAGCATCTCGCAGAGGAACTGATGTCAAATATTTTCCCGTTGTGACTGTCTGTGTGTATGCGGTGAACACTGATGTGTGCACGCGTATTACTTGTTCCCTCTTTCCTCCTTGCTCTCTCTCTTCTTTTTTTCTCCCCTTCCCCCTGCCCCCGTGTAGGGTAGCAAACCGGGTGCAACCTGGTTAACCTCCCTGCCTTTCCTTCGCTTTTATCTCTCTCTAGAAGGACATATGTGACTAGTGGACTAGTAGACGTTGGCTCAATTTTGTTTCTTTTTTCTTGCCAGTGTATACTGAAGATGCCACCTGCATAGGAGGCGAAACGTCTGTCATTTTGTTAATAATTGCTGTGTTAAGTCGGAGTAAAGCTTTTACAATCATTTCCAAAGACGTTTTAAGAAATCGCTTTGCTGGTTCACGGTATTTCTGGCTCTTAGCCTTTTCGCATTCGGCTGCTTTCTAGCCACCTGTCAAACACGGTTAGCTCGGAGCCTCAGACGATGGAAACTATAAACTAGGCCTCCTAATGCTTTACCTGTGCACCAAGAACATAGATAGATGCTCAAGTGGCAAAGACGATATATGCGCGAAAAAAAAACGGACGCGAACTTAGCAGCTGTTCAATTGCAACATGATTGATTTACTACATGTTGCGTTATAGACCGACCTCAGGCCTTGGTCTTCTGCAGGGATGATAACCCTTTTAGTGACTCACCTGTCCTCAACTGCGAGGGGCGCCCTATTCAGGAAGGTTGAGGGGTGCTGAGGTTATGGTAAAGAAGAAAGCTAAAAAAGTGAAAGGCCTTTAACAAGTGTTGCTGTTGGAAAATATTTTATAAACACAGAAGTAACTGTAACGATATTTGCCGTTGCAGTTACTGTGAAAAAAGTAACAGTGTGACAGTTACAAGTTCCTTTAACCTAAAAGTAACTAGTTGCAGCCACAAGTTACTGAAAAAAAGATGATAAACCTTCTTAAACTGCGCGAAAAGACGAGGACACGAGTAAAGAAACATTCAGGACACCACGAGCGCAGTTGGCAGTCTGCGCTCGTGGTGTCCTGAATGTTTCTTTACTTGTGTCCTCGTCTTTTCGCGCAGTTTAAGAAAGTTTATCGCAATGAACCAACTAGCCTGCCAGAACGTATTACTGAAAAAAGGTAAGTATTTAGCAGTAATGCGATACTAAAAACTAGTTAGTGCCCAAGATTGCTGCCAAGCCTACAAGCATACAAGATGTGGACACGGGTCATACATCGTCGGTTCGAGGGGAACACCTGAAGATGCTGTCCTGCCGTCCCTCCTCCTTAATTTTGACATGCTTCATCTTTCCTGAGGGCAGCAGTGAGCGTAGGCGACGACTACGTGACCTACTGCACACTCCAGCGCGCCCCAGCTAAATCAGGATTTGTGCGCATATTAGAAGGATGGAAAGAAAGAAGAAGGCGGTGCGCTGTTTCCATCACGCTCTTACCTTAGTGGCAATAAAAGAATGTGAGAATGGTTCTTGATTGCGTCATGGATGACTCTAGTGGCATTTTATTGCCAACCAGGCTACAGCCGCTTCAAATGAAATGCGAAACAGCAGAGAATGTACATGCTGCACGGCCCAACTCAGCTATGCATCAGCCTATCCTCGGGACCGATCCGGCCAGCCAAGCAGATCAGCGTGCTTGGCCTCTTCATACACAACCAACTCCGGGCCACTCTGGCCAAACTTCGCACCGTGCGAGACCAGGTGGGCCTTTATGATATGTCGGGTATCTAACAAGCAGGGCGGTCTACGAAGCAAGGATCCACTGCTCCTTGCCCATGCTTTCGTAACGAGTAGAATTGTCTACTCGGCTCCTGCTTGCATCTGGGCAAACATGATGATGACCAAATGGAGGCCATCAAACGAAAAGCCATCAAGCAGCCTCTAGACCTCCTGATCACCACGTCCAACCACAGATGCCTGCTCCTAGGCGTGGTAAACACATTCCGGGAGCTTCGAGAAGCCCGCCTCGTCAACCAATACACTCGTCTTACAGAGACCCATTCCGGTCGCCGCCTGTTGTACCGGCTATGCTCAAAACAATTACCGCAATGAGCAAAAGCGTTGGGGTGCCAGAAACCTGGAGACGTGCCCTCCGGGAGAGGCCCCTTCCCCGCAACATGTCGTCAGAAGGCCGCAGCGGTCGTCACCAGGCGCGCCCGGAAGCGTTGCAGCGACATTTTGGTCACCAACAACACGTATGTTACGTGGAAATTGCCGGCCCACACCACAAAGGGTGGTACACGGACACAGTCGTCCACAACGCAAACGCAGTAAACGATCTCACTTTCAAGCCTACAGTGCAATACAAGAGCAGGAGCTTGCCATCACTCTGGCTCTCTCCTGTCCCTCATCGAAACCCATCATCCCCGAATCGCGAAAGGCCCGACGGAACTACGAGCTAGGATGGTCTCCCCCGCTTGCTCAGCGCGCACTGCAACCTACCTGCCGATACCTCGATAGAGAGAGAGAACAGCTTTATTACAAATAAACGAACCCCAGTCCGTGTACACTGATAAAAAAAGGCAAGGCTTACCTCGATACAACTCCGCGTAATGTGATTTGGGCCCTCGGTTACAAGGAACTCCAGGGAAGCAATCAGGCCGATTAGGCTACCCGCGCACTCTCTCCCCGGGCTATCTACTAGTCCTTCGAAGCCTACTCCCAATCAGACAGTCTGGCCCTTTCATTCAAAGACATCGCCGCTTACTACAAGGAGGAGCACCGGTGTTATCTGGACCCCTGTAAGGGACTCTGTCGCGCTGAGGAGCGCCTCTTTTTAAATCTTCTCAATAACACTGTGCAAAAACATTTTAACGCATCCTTTGATGGCTCGTGCCAGTTCTGTGAGACTTTCCTGACACCTTATACATAATCTGGGCGTCATCTATTTCTCGAACTCCAACCCCACTAGAGGGGACTGGTAGGCCAAGGGGACTGTCAGGACATAAAGGCCCGAAATGCCCTGGTTCAACGTATGGGGGCGGCGTTACTTGCCACTCGAGCCCCAGAATAGCTGCTCCGCCTACTACTGAGCGGGAAGGAGGCCAATAAGGACCTATCCTAATCACCTCTATACAACCATTTTATTGTTAATAAATGTTTTCACCATAACCACCACCAAACACGGTACTGCATTCACCAAAGTGAACGTCCGCAGTAAAATACTTCAACTAGAAGCGCTATAAATTAACTTTTGGCAACAAGAATGCTTAATTTGTTATTATAGTACAACTCCTCTTCCTTGCGAATTGTGCACTGAAATAGTAAAAGTAAGTCGCGTCTACAAATGGGGATGCCATGTCACAGAAGAAGATATGCGAGGTGCTTAGCTAACTCCATACTGAGTGTAAGAATATCGCGGAGCACCCTATCACGACGCGACCAAATGCATGTTGCTGACTATTGCATGGAGTCTGTCACACTATTTTGTGAGTTCGGCTTGATTGTTTAATCAGGTAGATTGATTACCCACTTTTTAAGTCACAAATCGGGGCCATATCATTTAATAAAATAGTTGTAGATTGGTTTGCTAAACATTCAATCGGACAGTTTCTAATTTTATATCTATTTAGTAAGAGTGCACTCGAACAGGGGGAATGCTCGGAACGGCTGCGGCAGCAGTGTCCAGAAAGTGAAGCCAAAGAGGGTAAATACGCTTGTGGCGCTGCGGTCAGTAGCCTGCAATATGTCGTTATTTAGGTGCTGTGCGCAGCATTCAAATGACACAGTGACGCCACAGCACATTCACGACACATGCAGCTCTGCCAATGTGCTGCAAAAGTACAATGCCTGCTTCCCACTTAAAAGACCCGGGTTCGAGTGGCAACTGCAGATGGAGGGATTTTATTTGTAGTGTCTCCTCCTACAGCTACATTGGTTTTCTTTTTTCCTTAAACCTAGCTTCAGTTGCTACGCATTGTCACAAAAAGAAACGTGAAATGTGATCTAACGTTGAAGAAATTTGACAGTGAGTGTAACTATTGACAGCGCCATCGCACGAGGTTCAACAAAAACATTAGGTATGGCGTCTGAGACTTTGGCGAAACAAAGCCTGGGTTTGTTCGTCATGCAGCTCTGCCTTGCCGGAATGTGACTACTTTCTCTTTCTCTTTACCTCTTAACTTTCCAACTGCCCCAACCCTTTCTCAAGTGTAGGGTGGCATACCAGTGTTTCTACGCCGGTTAAAATCCGTGCCTTTCCTTTCTCTCCTGCTCCTTCCTTTTTAACAGCGAAGCTGTTTAGCAAAATATTTCTTGCTAGTCGATCGCTGAAAGCTATCAGCATCTTAACGGGTATGTGTCACTGTGCGGCTAACTGAGAACGAGCACTGAGAAAGAGAGAGAGAAAGCCAGAAAGAGAGAAACAAACAAAGATACAAAAAGACGCAAAGAAAGATCAAAAGAAAACTAAAGAATAGAGGAAACGCCCCGAGCGTGAAGAGACGCAGGGGGAAAAGAGAGGTCGGGGGTGGGGGCTTCATCACTCGAGCTGCAACTGCGAACTTTGGCCTTAAAGGAAGGAGCACAGTCGCTGGCGCGTGCGCTGTCTTGGCAGACATCACCAAACGGCTCGTATGCCCTTTCACGATCTCTGCCTCGTGGCTTCGCGTTTGCTCGACAGAATGCACGATAACCGCTTCGCTGCCTGGAGCTGCCTTATTCCCTCACAGCAGGGTTTTGTATAGGCCCTAGACATCACATCCGAAAGAGCGAGCTGCTAGCCTTACTTCGTATCACATTACAATTTCTTGTTATCGCATTCATTGATTCGCCCTTGCGGCCCTACCGTAATTTCGTCCTTTGTTAATATTACTCACAGAGTTTAACACCAGCGCAGTTAACAAACAAGGTGTGTACCGGGATAGTTGGTATTCCATGGTGACGTGAACAGCGCGTGAAACTCACAAGGACTAGTAACCGACAGAGACGAGCGCTGACTTCCAACTGAAATTTAATAACCCGAACATGCCCCGCCACGGTGGTCTAGTGGTTGTGGCGCTCGACTGCTGACCCGAAGGTCGCGGGATTGAATCCCGGCTGCGGCTGCAGCATTTTCCATCGAGGCGAAAATGTTTGAGGCCCGTGTACTTAAATTTAGGTGCACGTTAAATAACCCCAGGCGGTCAAAATTTCCGGAGCCCTCCACTACGGCGTCTCTCATAACCATATCGTGGGTTTGGGACGTTAAAGCCGAGATATTGTTATCAATAGCCCGAACATGGAAAAGGAGAACAATATGACACACTTGATCACCGCTCATTCAATTGCGCATGACGGCAGACATGGAAAAGGAACCGCCAGACACAACGAAGTAATATAGCAAAAAGCAGAAAAAACCGCTAAAACACACCACGAAAAACAACCGGACTAACTCTAGGTCATCCGACCGGATGAACTAAGGTAATCTATTTCTTTGTCAGTAAGCGCGATTGAAGGTTTGCTGATGCCTTTAGCGATAGCTGCAGCTTCAATGAAGATGCGCGTGCTATCCTGACGATGCCCTTGCTAAAATCCAAGTTTTATGAAATGCTTGAGGGCAGCCGGCTATCCCGGTCACCTTCTCGTCTCTGTTGCTGACAAGCTGCGCGAAAAGTTGCAGCAATCGAGTAATTCTCCTGGTCTTGAGGCACCAGCGCGAAATAAGCTGGCGGTTATCCCGTATAGACTTGCCATTTCTCATAAGCTCAAAAAGGTAGGTGAAGAGGCGCGTATCGCAGTCGTATTTTCGTCACCGCAGTAGCTTTCTCAGCTGAGTCTCAGAACCAACCCTATAAAACGGGGTGAAAGCTCATGCAAAGTTTACCACAAGAACAAACTAGTTGACTGCTCTAGTAGCGTTGTGTACAGCACACCACTTTCATGTGGACAGACATATCGTCCAGACGGGCAGATTCCTTAATGTACTGTCGGCCGCAAAAGTTTGCGGGATCTGCAGCTCGTGGCGGAACGATGTAAAACTGTATTGCCGCGTCACCTACCGTGACGCGCCGGGCATTGACGCTATCGGCCACGGCCTCCACGATTAACAACCGCTCGTTTAGACAACGCGCCGTTGCCGGATCTAATCGCCGAGGTCCGCGGCCGGTAGCCTCAACACCCGGCGCGTCACGGTAGGTGACGCAGCAATGCAGTTTTTAAATGCGAATGCATTTCTTAGTCGGGCTATGTCAGGCGTCGGTGTCCGCGCGCCAGCAGGTGTTATATCTCCGCTCTCACTCCCTCTCCCATAGCAACAGCTGCGGCCGCGCGCGTATATCCTCGCCCCTAACAAACCGGAGCAGGTGGTGCGGGCGGAGTAGCGGAGAGTGAGTGGAGAGGAGGAGCGCGCTTTGGCGTGTGAGGGCGCTCGCATCGCGGGAGCTCGACGGAGCTCCCGCGTGTGTGGAGAGAGAGTGTAGGAGAGGGTAGGTGCAGTGCTTCTCCGCTACTTCTCTCGCCGTTCGCTCTCTCTCCTCTCTGCATCCCACTCTCCCGTCCGCTGGAGTGAAGCGCGCGCCTCACTCTCGACCGTTCGCTGGCTGGGCACCTCTCAAGGCGATGGCAGGAGTCGGTGAAGGCCAATGTATGACGGCAACGGTATCCCTGGGAAGAAGTGTAACACAATCCAACCCGAGCATTACACCTCTCGCTGGAGGTGACGTCACTTGCAGTAGCTTCAACGTCGTCATCAACCGGAGGAGGAGAAGAAGCGGAACACAAGGCTGCGAAGGGAAGAGCGCGTGATGCCGAACGCAAGCGAGCGAAGCGAGCTGCCGATACCGAACTCCGTGCTCGGGAAGCCGCTGAGAAACGCCAACGCCGAGCCGAACATCCGGAAATGTGTGCTCATTACGCCGCTGTGAGACGTCAACGGCGAGCCGCCGGTCCTCGAGTGAAGCGGCGCGAGGCCGAGTCCAAGCGGCAATGACGACAGGCTCATGCCGCTGCCGCCCGCGCTCTCGATCGCGCCACGCAAGCGGCGGCGCGCGCTCGGTACTTTATAAAATTACTACGCCGTGTACTCTCGGCGCAAGAAATGCATTCGCATTTCCTCACGATTCCCTTCGGGGAGGTGGGGTCATATTTTTGTCTTTCCGCCACGAGCTAGAGATCCCGCAAACTTTTGCGGCCGACAATAAGTTTGCAGGAGCATAACCAAAAAGTAAGCAGAGCGACAGAAGGTTTTCTTGCAATGCACTGTTCATTATGTGGGTGTGTTCCACCATTTGATAACAAAGAGACTTTAGCTAGGCATCATCAGGATAGCACGTGCATTATCACTGAAGCTGCTAAAGCTAAATGCAATTGCATCAGCGAACCTTCATTCGCTCTTACTGACAAAAAATAGATTGCCTTAGTTCATCCGGTCATATAACCTAGAGATACTCCAGTTGCGTTTCCTAATGTCTTTTAGCGGTTGTTTCTGCTTTTTGCTATATTACTTCTTTGTGTCTCTCGGTTCCCTTTCCATGTCTGCCGTCATGCGCAATTGAATGAGATGTGATTACGTGTGCCATCGTGTTCTCGTTTTCCATGTTCGTGTTAATAAATTTCAGTTGGAAGTCAGCGTTAGTCCTCGTCTGTTACTCGTCCTTGTGTGCTTCACGCTCTGTTCACGTCACCTGTTAACAAAGTTGAACCATTTGTGCCGTGCCGGCGAAAGCAATATAGGCACACTGCAGCAGCTTTCTTTAAACTTTTTAAAGGACCCCTGACAGTAAAATTTTTGTTTGTGACTTTTTTACTGTACGTTGTAGCTTTGCGCCTGGCAATCCCTAAGTTGAATCGTAACTGCTCTAAAGTATCGTATTACTAATGCTAGCGTTGGTAATTGGGACCATTTTCGCGTCACTTCAAAACGCCCGCCTAAATATCATAAGAAACTAGCGCCCCAAACGGGGGAGCACCAAAGATCACTTGGACTCGAGCTGTGGTGACCTTGAAAGCGTAGTTTTCAAATCGGGGCCCCGCGCGCGGTAGTGATTGAAACGATGTGGCTGCCTCGGTACGGGTTAAAATAGAAGCGCGTGTCCCCTTACGAAACCCACCTCGAGAGCAGCCCGACAACAGAGCGAGAGGGGTGAGGAACAATAGCCCTCTCCTGGTGCCAGACGTGGTATTGCGTGCGCCACGCTAATCTTCTGTGAGGTCCACAATAGTTGCTTACTCGTGGAACGTCACGCGAGGCCTCGATCTACGCCATACAGTGGGATGTCGCGAGGTGCAGCCAACTCAGATGAGCAATCACGCTTACTTTAAAACCAAATTAAAATATCTTAAAGGCAACGTTCGCCACTAATAATTGGTCAGAAGTGCGCCCGTATACAGTAACGTCAAACAACACAAACGTCTCGAAGTTTCAGTTTTGCTGTCAGGGGTCCTTTAAAAGATACGTTAAGGTGAAAAGTTAAATACGTTTAGACGTAACTTACGTGTACATAAGTCTATCGTCATTAATTTCGCCATCATAGAATTATTCGAAAGGAAGTGAACGTCGAAATTTCACGTTTCGATATCACGCCATCATTAGGCACGTGAACATCAGTGTGACGTTACGAACATCAGCCTTTTTGAAGAATATGGCCGCAGCGGTTGAATGAAACTGTCTGAAGCTTGCTTTGTTTAGAATATGCGTCCCTTAGGACACAATGTAAGTTATTTTCATAGCGACAAATAGTCACGTAGGCGTTAACAGATGGATGGAAACAACTTTATTGTGATGCCGTCAAATTATATCACATCACGCCGAGCTGCTGGGGACTATCAATGGGGCGTTTCCACCCACATTTTCTTTTCCTGCTTTTTAACACGAAAGTGTTTTATGCATGAGTCTATCAAGACTTGACGTCGAAAAAATTTACGCGATGAGATGGCAAAAAAAAAAAGTTGCGTTAAAGGGCATCGAACCCACGACCGCAGATGCGTGCCACGCTATCCACTGCGCGTGGATACTCCAAATGATTTACAATCGCGCCTTTTTTATCTACCACTCACCCGGTCGGCGGCAACGCGTTACCTGCAACGCGTTACACGTCCGTTCCATTCGGCGCGTTTTCAGTGGAAGTTCAATTTTGTCAATGCCTTAACACATCGCGAGGTGGTGATCTTAGCCCAAGAGTCGTAAAAGCGTCGGCGTCGCTCATAGCATCACGCTAATCTAAATAACAAAATATCACACCCTCTTCCGCTAAAGGGGACCATGAGGCGATGCGAAGCAGCGTTTCGGCATGTAGAGCCCGCGTTTCAGAGGGGGAGTGGACAGGGGAGGGGAGAGAGTGAAAGGGCGAGGGGAAGGGGAGAGGGGAAGAGCAAAGGGGAGAGGGACGAGGAAATGGGAGAGGGGGAAGGCAGAGGAAAGGGGAGATGAGGAGTGGAGAGGGGAAGTAGAGAGGGTGGGGAAGGGGAGGAGAAATGGGAAGTGGAGAGGGGACAGCAGAGGGAGAGGAGGTGTGTGGAGCGGGCTTGCTCATGCGCATTAAGGGTGGTCACGCCGCACACCACCAACACCACAACCGCATTGAACTCCACTATAAGATGCTTCACATCTAAAATAGCTCTGCGACACGCGCCTGCCTCACCTGGCTGTTACACCGCGTTCCCCGCCGACGCGCTCGCCCCGAGAACAATCGCGGGCGGGGGGCGGCACGACGCGCTTTGCGTTTCCCTGTAGTCCGGTCGTGGTGTTCAATCACATTTTAACATGCCGCGGGATGGTGACAATGTTCTGCGTCCAATATGGGACGCTCTTCTGGCTATCACACCTCGTTCTCTGATCACGCTTTCACCGTTAACTACTACGCTGCGGCCTGCCGAACGCTCTTCTGCGCCGGTGACAGCGCTAGTTGCTCCCTCCACCGCAGCGCTGCACAATGGTAATGAAAACCCGCTCGCGCAGGTGGCCAGCCGGCTGCGTGAGCGTGTCAGTGTGGTTTACTTTGCGACTATTGCTACTATACGCGAGAAGGGCATTCTTCCACGAAGACACACCTATAAGCGTGCTGTACAGCGCCGCTGCCAAAATATATATGAATGAATATAAAACTGTATTGAACAATCGTTTTTTTTTTCTTCTACTGGGAACAAAAGTGGTCCACTGCTGTTCGTTGATGTCCTAGTCTTTTGAATGCTCTAACTTTTGTTATGTGCGCAGACGACTTCCTCATTGCGGGGGCTTTTGTAGAGATGCGTGATTACGTTCTGCTCTTCAAAATAAACTAGCGTGACATGGAATATCTCCCACGTATATACTGGCTAAATCTTGTGTATATCTGCTTCTTGTTGCACTAATAAGTGCCATTTTTAAATGACACCCGATTGAAACAACAGTTGTTACCATTGAACTACATTACTGAAACACAGTAAATGCAAACGTCTTGCCTACATATTGTACCAAAATGGCAAGTTGGGCGAGTTGGCGCGTACTCACGTCCTGAAGAAACAGCGCAGACGAAAAACGAAAACAAGAAATGGCGGAAAGACACACAGCGCTGCACACTGTACTGGAGGTTCATTGAGTTTTAACTCTCGCGCTTTAACGCGGTCTTCCACGGCAGGGCTGTGTAGGCGGTCATCCAGTACAGAGAATCCTTCCGCTTCGACGTCATTCAGCTCACCACGCTTTCTGTTTCAGCAACTCCTGCACGCAAGGGATTGACAACTTCTTTTCTTGAGCTTCGGCACTCGTTTGGTTATTATTCCTTGCTGTTAGATATGGAAAGAGTAGGCAAAACACGAACAAGTGGTCTACCTTTCAATAAGGACACGGCTAGCTTGTAAGCTTGAAAACATGAAAATATGGTCGCACGGCTGTCGGTCGCAGCACCTTGCGCTCTACCTTAAAGTCGTACTGCTTGAAGTGAACGAAGTGAATGTGCGACTTCTTCGCAGTTACCGATCTCCACCACGGCACAGCTCTTGAGCATCGCAGTTATGGTGAAATGTCTAATCACATGAAGCACTCACTGATACAGCCAACGCAACAAAAACCCCGCACCTTTTGTACCCCGTAAACATAGGTACGGCTGCTCATTTCCAGCAAGAGCTTTTGTTTGCGCTCGCCCGAGCCACCGCTCCGAGCGCTCGCTTACTAGCGGCCGCTGTTTACTGTTTAGCGATATGCAGCGCCCCCGAGGTAGCGTCTCAAATCTCTGCGTGTCACGCGCTCCCCCATTGAAAAGGCACCCATTCCGCAGGCCGCACCTCTTATTTATTTAGCGGCCGGGCTATAGCTACCACAAGGTTTGGTGTGATTATTTAACATGGACGTTAGTCGTCGGGATGGAGACGTACCACCAATCAACAAAGTGGGTGCATCCACGTTAAGCGGTGCTATAGCTGCCAGATATCAATATGCATTGTGCAAACTCTCTTATATCAATGTACAGTAAACATTCAGTTACTTCTGTAAGGGCACGCTTTACTTTCGTGTTATTCCGATTCCTACGACGGAGGGATGAATCATTTTTCTCCCTTGGCGTTTTCTCGCTGTACATGTAGTGCTCCTGGCTTTGTGAAATTGTAACTTACTAATACGAGAAAAAACATTGTTCCCTTTAAGAATCGAGATGGACCCGCCACGGTGGTCTAGTCGTTATGGCGCTCGAATGCTCACCCACAGGTCGCGGGATTGAATCCCGGCTGCGGCGGCTGAAATTTTGAGGGAGGCGAAAATGCTTGAGGCGCGTGTACTTAGATTTAGGTGCACGTTAAAAAAACCCAGGTGATCGAAATTTCCGGAGCCCTCCACTAGGGCGTCTCTCCTAATCATATCGTTGTTTTGCGAAGTAAAACCCCAGAAATTAATATTACCATTACAAGCAAGATGAACAAGTCAGAAAAATTAGGCAGATCCCACGTGCCGTGCGAATCGGTGTTATGAGAATCATGCGCGGGGTGGTGATTTGGCGTAATTTTTCATATTGAGCGAAACGTTACGGAATGACACTAGAGAAATGTTGAAGTGGTATACGCACCCTCATATGTTGAAGAGTTGCGTGTTTTATATAACCAGTTGCTTACAGTTGCGTAACGATGCCAACAGCAACATGGGTGTTACCAACACCAGCCGCGGTAAGCTGATATGTAGTGCTTATCTTCTTCAATACTGGATAGCGTGAACATGAACAAGACCAAGAAGGAACACAGATAGGCAGGACGGGCGTTACTCGCAACTAAGCTTTATCCAGGAAACTTTCCCTAGATATGTACACAGGCGAGTGGCACGAGCAGGCGTACTCTACGTACGTCACAGTTGCAGTTGTTACAGTTGTTATGCTTATACTTGTCCGTTATGACGGAGAACGCACGCACGCATGGACGAACCTGTGTGCATGTGTGGAAGGCGTTCTTGACAGTTCTTGAACAAGGTCATCGTAACTGTGATCAGTGAGCCCCAGCAGCTGAACCGTACTTGCTATTCGGATCCGTTCATGATCGCGGCTACGAGGGGTCCAATTGCAGCGAAGTGCGAGGTATATAGTACAGCTGGTGGAAATCGTGGATGCCTCTTACGATGAAATGATCTATGATACCTCCTGTCCTAGACGTGGGAGCGAGGTCTTTTGATGCCCTGTCCACATCCAAGCCGTCTTTCACGCAGCATAAGGACCAGGCGTTGTTGGGTCTTGATAAATCAATGTTGAAGTCACCGGTAATAATGAGAGGCCTGGTTCTCTCGCCAGATTTGTTGTAGGAAGCATTGATCCCGGTTGTTGCGTAATCAACATGGTCCACGTTGCGGGCCACGTGGACGAGTGGATGGTAGTTGAGCGTCTTCCAGGGCTGTTCTGTCTTCAGCTTCCTCACTTTCCTTGAGTCCTTCAGGGCGGTGTAGCGGTTACAGTGCTCGGCTGCTGACCCGAAGGTTGCGGGTTCGATCCTGGCCGCGGCGGTCGAATTTCGATGGAGGCAAAATGCTAGATGCCCGTGTACTGTGCGATATCGGTACACGGTAAAGAATGCCAGATGGTCAAAATTTCCGGAGCCCTTCGCTACGGCGTCTCGTAATCATTTCGTGGTTTTGGCACACAAAACCCCACCAATTATTCTTATTATCACTTTCCTTGCGTGTCAGTGTGTGTGTGTGTGTGTGTTGTGGAGATAGGTTTAGTACAAAGCTTACCCTACGAGGCGACAGTGAAGGGACGCGACGTTCTCCACTGCCGCAGCGAACAAGGACGCTACGGCCGGGTTCGTGGACTCCGGCACGGCGCAGAAAAGGCACTCGAAGCAGGATGCCAACAAACAACACGGGTTTATTAACCCAAGATGCAGCAGTGTACGCCAATCACGGGTTGCAGGCCGTAAAGGGAACTCCGCAAGACCGATCGAGTACGCTTGCCAGCGGCGCTACGACTATCACACAAGGGGCAGCAGTCGAGCACGCGAACGAGAAGCCGCCTGCTAGAGCAGCGCGTCAACTTCTCGTGCTAGCCTGGGAGCATATGACGCGGGCAAGCCCGCGCCAGACAGAAGCGAGCTCAAGGGGGAAGGGGGTTGTCACTGGCGGCCAATAAGGACAGGCGTTGCGCAGTGACGTAAGCTAGCTTGGTGGCGTGAGCATGTCGAGGCATGCCCGGACGCGTGCCCGCGCGCCGAGAAGCCTTCGCATGGCTCGCACCAGAGAAAAATTACACCATCTCCCGCTAAAGGGAACATGAGGCGATGCGAAGCCGGAGCACTTGCACGATCGCGTTTCGTTGGCGTTCGTTGGGCATGCTACCGACCTCGCGTCGTGGAACGCGAAGAGGGACGCTACGCGCGTCGTATCTTCCATCTAGCCTGGCCGTTAATCCTCACAGGGCGAGCGGGGAATGCGGTCGACAGGCGGGTGAGAGGGGGGCAGCGTAGGAGATGAGAGAGAAGGGGAGGGGACGCGCATGCGCTCGAGCTCATCGCGGCATTGCGCAGGAGAGAATTTCGGCATGTCTAGCCCGCGTTTCAGAGGAAGAGTGGAAAGGGGGAGGAGATAAAGGGAGGGGAGAGGGAAAGTGGTGATGGAAAGTGGAGAGGGAAAGTGGAGAGGGGAAGGGGAGAGGGTGAGTGGAGAGGATGTGTGTGGAGAGGGTATGCGCATGCGCAGTAAGGGTGGTCACGCCGCACACCACCACCACCAGATTGAGCTCCGCCTTAAGATACTTCGCATCTAAAAGAGGCCTGACGCTGCCGCCGTGGTCGCCATACTGCCGATTAACGGCGGTCTCCGGCGCTTGAGCCGCAGCGGGGCCCACACGCACGCTAGCTGGGGAACGAGGTGCCAAAGGGGAGGGCGCGCTCGATTCCCACAGTGTGTTCGCGGTTACTGTGTTGGTTGAGACTCTGTATCGCCTGTGGCACATACCCGCATAACATGAACTCTGGCATGCGGGTATGTGCCATACGTGACTGAGAGAAAGGGTTTCATGACGTACGTGACAGGTATTTTGCGTTATTCATGTCATGACCAGTGGATCGTGTTCGTCATGCACTGATCCCCAGCTATGCCAATTTTGGTATATTCTAAGTTATGGAGACGACTGGGAGAGCGCCCACACGTAGGGGGCTAGATAGATAGATAGATAGATAGATAGATAGATAGATAGATAGATAGATAGATAGATAGATAGATAGATAGATAGATAGATAGATAGATAGATAGATAGAAACGCCCAAAGTGCCTGAAGTTCGCTAAGAAATGCTTTGCATTTAAAAACAGCAGGGGAGAATATAAGCAAAAGACGCAATGCTTAGGCAACTAAAGAGCACTCTTTTTTTTTCTAGTATTCTCTTCATTATTGTGCTAGTTGTGGTGACATTGCGCATTGGACTTCCACCGTCAGTGACGTCTCACGGCCTGTCTCTACGGGGCTTCAAAGCTTGCGCGGACGTTTTATGAAGTGCCTGTGACGTACGCATGCGTGCGCGGAGCCACACATTCTCTATCTAAGCGGAGCTCGCGCGAAAGGACGGCGCGCCCCTTAAATTTCTAAAATTTGTCAGTTCTTGCGCCACACACAGGCGTTTGATGCTGGTTTAAGATAATACGGCCGCTCAAGGAACTGAGGCGTTTTTCATGCTGTGAATCCTCTAGATGCGAAGCGTTGAGAGCACAGAGAATTTACAAGCCGTCTGCTGAATGCCTCGCACCAGAGCACTTATATGGAAAGTTCGCAGTTGCAGCCCCTCCGCTCCCATCAAAAAACGACCGGCGCCTTTCCTCTCTTCTTGAGGAGCCATTGACTGCAGGCCACCCACGCGGTGCGATGCTCCCTTCATGCGACGGAGGTGGCCAGCTAGTTTCACCTCGCTTCAGCCGCGTTCGTCCCGAGAGCTTGCGTGCTTTTACTCGCGCGTGCTGCATAAGACGTGCGTGGCGATGTTATCTACTTGAACTTCCCGCTGAAAATGACGGCGACGGAAAGAACCCGCCGAGAGTGTCCATGTAATTTATATAGCAATGAACGCGCATTGAATATGAGACATCGTAGAGAACGACATTAACTTATCTGACAAAAATACTTAGAACGTTTGAAAACAAAACATGGCTGATCTCTCAGTTATATAAATCGGTATAACACGAAAGTGAACGACGTCTTCACACAGGCTGTTAGAGTTTATTGGGCATTGTTTCGCCACAATGGCGATAGAATGAATGCGAGAGCAAGAAATTGGAATGCCACGCGAATAACGACAAGCGGCACGCAACTTGCAGTGTGCTGCGCAAGCCCATACACGCACGAAGCGAACACACAGAGGATGAGCGCCAACTAACAACTCTACCAGTTGTTACTTCTTTGTATTTGAGCAGCGCGCTCCATTAGCAAACGCGGCTGCTACAGCCAGCGAAGTGACCTTCGTGCACTCTGTAAATTAAACGTAAACTTTCGGTGAAAGCAGAAGACGTACAAACCACCCCATCACGAGATAAGCGCGCGCGCTCGGGCGACCACTCTCTGTAGCACGAAGTAGAGGTAAGAGCGCGCGCGTATCGCAACGAGCGGGGCCACGACCTTTGAAGCGCACCCTTCGCGCCCTTCGCCCCATCTCGCTGGTGATAACGAAAACAAGTGTCTCCAAGTTCTGCGTACTGCCAGCGGTAAATGGTGTATGTAAACAGCTCGCCGTTACTATACTGAAGAACGTAGGCTTTGTAGCCTAGAAGTTTCGCGCCTCGCGCTGCGAAGCGACGCGTCGTTGGTTCGATTCCCGGCGACGAAATTTTTGTTCTAGGTTCTGTTTCTTTCTCATGTTTAGTGTGTATTTTTGCAACTTCATATCCGTGACAGAAATGCAACTTTGTCCGTAAAGTTCCGAGACTGAGTCCATTAAAATAATTTGCAGTGGCTTAGCTCGGCCGTGCCAGGATATACGTAGCGTTAGCTAAGGTGCAGCTGATAATTCTTAGCTTTCCTGGTTGTCAAGCTACTCCACTTTTCTTCGCCGCTTAGGAGGATGTGCGCTCTCCTTCTCCATGGCTATTAGCCCCGAGAAGTTTGGTGGCGCCGCCTGGCGAGAGGCCTGGATGACGTCACGGCACGGACTCTTCGACGCCCACCGTGACGCGCCGGCATATCACGCGCGTGCTTCGTACGCTGTTCCGCTGTTTGCGCTTGCTTTTTGCCTGGCTCAAGCTTCAGAAGAATGACGAAAACAGCATCGACAATGTCCCCAGTAAAACCACAAAAAGCTATACATTTTTTCATCACAGTCACCAACGGTGCTCGCGCTCCGTCGTGCACACTTTGAAAGGGGTGATCAGGTTTGTTGTGTCGCGCTGCTAACCTCGGGGATGGGTCTGATTTCCGACCACAGCAGCCGCATTCCGATGGTTGTGAAAAGTAAAGTCATTCTGCTTAGATACAGGATCACGTTGAAGAATTCGAGGCGGTCAAAATTAATCTGCAACGTGCCTCACAACCATGTCGTGGTATTTGCACGCAAGACGCCTCATTCGTATTATTAGGTTGCGTTGTTCACGGGCGATTCCTTTAAAAAATTATGATGGCTTCGCCTCCACAAGTGTGATTTGCATCGGACGTATCCATGATCTGCGGACAGCGTTTTTGCCGGTGCGCCAAGCCCCGCGCACGAATACAAAAACGCATGCAGTATTGGCTTTCCCAAAATATAAGAAAGCACTCGCCTTAGAATACCGCCGCAGTTGTGTTTATTTTCTTGTGTAATCGCTCAGTCATCACGCTGTTTAGTTTCACGCTTTCCTCGAAATAATTTTGGGGCTTCATTTCACTACAAAAACAAGTCGAGGTTAATCGCAGAAACTTCTTATTGCTGTCAGATTGGGTCTTCATGCAGCATCGCAGCAACGGCGCTGTTACACTTGTATAAGTACTAGTTTGGATAGCCAGATCGTAAAATATTTTTCCTTGCATTTGATATAACCCTGAGCATCATCAGCCTTTATGCGGACATGACGTGCGAGACAATTCATTGACTCATTGAGGCGAAGGACGTTTAATTATTACGTGGGCCACCTCGCAGAGAGCGCCATCGAAACAGTTCATGACGCTCATTTTGACTTTCAGGTGTTTGTTTTGCAGACGATTGCTAACAGTTCTCCCACGAGAATTTAACATTACCGCTTGTGACGCGGTTGTTGATCGGACCAGCAGTTCACGCAAACCAGGGTGTACGGCCACATATTCCCAGACGAGTGTTGAGAAGAAATCTTTACATACACAATCCAAGTATACTAACATCTCAGCATTTCCGAAACCATTGTGTGTGTGGCAGTATTATTTTGTTTATTGTTCCGAATGTATTAAGTGATTCTTTATGATAGACAGATTCATCTAAAGTCTCCTGTAGCAGAAAGCGCATTTATGTCAAATCACCTAGGTAATATACAAAGGCAGACATAACTTGTACGATAAACCGCAATGTAGTTAGTGAATTGAAAACGTCCTCATTTTATTTGTAATTCTTCGGGACGCATGTTCTAACCGTGGAGTCCACGTCAAGTTGTAATGAAGTTAGAGCCATTAGCGTAAATTTTATTCGCACAGATGTCTTGGAATATGCGGTGAAAACAACGAATGTCTTGCTCTCGTGCATCACCATATTCACAGTGACTCTTCCGTTCGGACGGGAAGTAGCCCATCATAAGCTATATTATCCAAACTTTCTGCAACATACTTAGCTTTCGCTAGTAGTGTGAACTTCAACCTTCTACCTTGGGATATTTGCATCGCAAGAATGAGCAGTCATCACCACCGTATCGCGAAAGAGCGGATACGTGGCGGGCGCAGAAAAAGGCGATCCTCGGCCGCGGAGCAAGCGAGTCCTTGCCGTGACGTCACATCGGCGCGACTGCCGCGCCGCCAGTGTTCTTTCTCGGGGCTAATACCACAGTGGCAAACGCCAGCCAGCCGGTCTGACAGCTGGCGGACCTCTCTGTCCTTCCGTTTTTCTTTTTCTCTTCCTCCTCCCCGCTATATGTATACCCCCACTGATACATCTGCGCATGCGCGCAAACAGAGGCGCTCTCAAGCGGCTCTAGCGCAGCGTAAGACCGCCACTGCGCAACGGAGGAGCACAGCTGGGCGCGCGCCGGCGCCAGTGCGTCTGCGGCGGCTATGACGTCACTCCTGTGTAATGCGGAGACCGGCGAGGGGAGTGCGGCGGCAGTGGCGGCGGCGGATCCGGTGCGCCAGCTGTGTGCTTTGTGACATCACTGCTCCTCGCACATTCGCAGCACGGCTCTCAAAGTGCCACGGCCAGCGTAGCTAACGCTACAAAACACATTATCTGTCGATTGCGCGCGCGTGCGTTTTCTCTTAAGTGTGTGATAGAGTGTCCTGAATGTAGTTCATATAACTGGATTGAAAGAACTTAGGATTCACAACAAAGTATGATATTAGTAATAGTCGGATAATCCACATTAACCTACTCTAGCAGTCAGTCCTTGGCTCGTACAGCGGTAAGCCACACATATCCGGCAGACGTTAGGCGCTTTAGCGCACAATCTCGGCTTTTTAGGGGCGAAGCACCTTTGGGTCTCGGCTTGTCCGCGGTGCATCGTCGTCTGCGGTCACCGCGTGCATCGTCGTGACTCATTTGCTTGCATGCATTGTTGTGACCTGTCCATTGCTTGAGCGCAAGAGAGAGCGCCAGAGCCTCAGCGCTCGCCGTGTGGCGAGAGAAAGCGAAGGGGGCGCGCTGACTGTGGAAACGCCCTTTCTGCAATGAACGCTGAAGTACCAGCTCGCGAGGAACGAGAACGCGCCCTTGTCCGCGAGAGACAACGCCGACGCAGGCAGCGTCAGCTAGCGAATTTCTTGACAAAAACATATGGGAGGGACGAAACATGTAAGGAAGGGTGTTTTCAGCTCCACTAAAGTGAAACCTGTGGAGGGGAGAAGGATGCAGTGTGCACCGATGTCTCATAGCAAAATCACTGCTAATGGGCAATGACAGACAGAATATAGATTAGACACAGCGACCCGCAGACCGCTGTTAGTTAACGTGCACGCTGCAAATCGTTATTGTTCAACTACGCACAAGAGAAATGCCACACCGGCACTATTCAGTGCTTCCGAAGCGCGGAATCGAACCAGGGACCTCTTTCTCCGCAGCGAGGGGCGCTAACCACTACGCCACGAAACGTAGATCTTCCACGTAGCTAACGGCGAGCGTTGTATACACACCCTTTACCACTGGACGGACTCAGCGACGGCAGGCGTAAGCGTTTCTTCATTACCAGCGAGATGGCGCTAGGAGCGCGACAGGTGCATTTAAAAGTCGTCGGCGAGCTCACTGGCTTCTTATATTTGCGCAGGGAGAACCTTGCCCTTCCGCTGTCTGCTCGCGCAGTTTTCTCGTGGTGAGGGGAAGATGGATGTTTCGAGCTTTCACCGTGAACCGCGCTCATGTTACGGAGCGTACGAAAGTCACTCAAGCACAAGGGACGCCGCTAAACGAGAAACAGAAGATGAGCGCGAACTATCAAGTGTCACAGCTCGACACTTGAAGCACAGTAGTTTCCTTCGCTGCTTCGGCCGCCTTTGCCACAGGAGCGCTGTTCAAACTGAGAGTATCCATTGGCGAGCCTCACTTCGTATAGCATTAGTTTCTTGCTATCGCATTCATTGCTTCGCCCTTGCGGCGAAACTGTGACTTTTTTCAATCAAGAGCTAGCAGATGCTGCCTGCGTCATCGTTGTCTCTCGCGGGTGAGGATGCGTTCTCGTTCCTTGCGAGCTGGTAGTTCAGCGTTCATCGCAGAAAGAGCGTTCCCTTAGTCAACGCGCGCCCTTCTCTCTCTCTCTCGCCACACGGTGAGCACTGAGGTGGTGGCGCCCTGTATCGAGCTCAAGCCAGTGGAGCAGACGACAATGCACATGCGACAGCAGACGACGACAGCAGACGACAGCACGCCGAGACCCAAAGGTGCTTCGCCCCTAAAAATGCGTGTAACATTGAAATCATTTCTGCAGCAGCCCTTCGAAATAGTCTCCCATGCAGTCTATAAACAGCTTCCAAGATTTCTTGAGGTCTTGGAAACAGGTGGGAAACGCTTCTTTTGGCAGAGCTGTCAGCTCCTTCGCCGTGGCATCTTGAATGGCCTCCACGCTCCCCATCCTGTGACCTTTTATGGTTCTGTTTAGACGACGGAACAGGATAAGTTACATGGGGAGCGTTTTCCCCAAGCTCTCATGCAAAATTTGGTGGCATGTTGTCTTACTAATGTCAGTGCATCCGATAGCATGCGGACAGAAATGGTGCGGTCTTGCTGTACGATCTCCCTGATCCGAGCCACGTTGTTTTCATTCCGTGAGATCACAGGGCGCGCCTGCATTGTGTCGTGTTCCACCGACGTTCTCCCCGAAACGAACGTCTTGTGCCACTCGAAAACTCGCGCGCGCAATAGTCTCGTTGCCGTAAGAGTCACGTAAGAGCTCATATGTCTGTGTGGTTGTCTTGCCAAGCTTCACAGAGAATTTTAAGGTTGAACGCTTTTCAATGTGTATGTTCATCTCTCCACATTCACTCACAGTAAAATGCGCAAACCATGGAGGAAGGAAAAACTCAGAAGTGGCCCTATCGTATCTCAATACATTGCGATAAGTGTGGCGGAAGTGACGTCAGATATATGGGGGGCAAACAAACCGGTATGGGGCAAGCAAAACAGCAGACGCCCCGCGGGGTGCTCTCCGCGGTGGTTCGCTTCTGCGCAGATTTGTAGTCCCGGCGTAAACTTAGCGCGTATTGTGCGGTTCGCACGCTGTAAAATGTTGCAAGCAGACGTTTACCAGGCTGTTCATGCGTGGCAGGCCCGAGCGCTCCGTGCTGAAATTCTTCGTGGAGCGTTTCTGTGCAACAGTACAGAAAGTACCGGTACGTGCCACAATCAAAAACATTCAGCCCCTGCCTCATCGTATTCGAACTCACCTAGCAGTGACTTAGGTGTTCTGCTGGGCGTTAGGCCTTTCTTATTTCCCCATTAGCGGTTCTTTGCCCATGTATATGGAGTAAGCGTAGCTATTCGGCGCAACGCCAACCTATATAGTTGAGGTAACTTCACGTCGAAAATAGGACACCGCTGTACTGTATACGTGATCGTGCACCCACAGTTTGTAATTCCAGTGCGCACACAACTACTAGCACGCAGCGAGCGCACACCGTACAATACACACATCACGTAGTCCCATAACAACAAAAGTTCATTGCCCTTCTGTATGAACGACGCAGCCTCTAAAAACGCGATCCGATGCCTTCGGCGCATGCTATGTACGGCGCGTCAGACGCCAAAAACAAAACTTCAAGTTTGTTCCGAGTTGACACAATGAGCAAGAAGCAACAGAGCGCACATCCGAGAGCTTCGCATGCAAATACCATGCATTAGTGATCAGCAATGAAGCGAACGTACGTACACATAAAAAGTGACACCCGGCACTTCCCGCAGTGCTTGGGATTTGCATCGGGTATACGCAATAGCTGCGCATTGCGTAGCTTTCCTAAAGAACACACAGAAGGGGCAGCACGCGTGAATTTGACTGCGCAGTTTGCACGGCAGAAAAAAAGACTGCAAAGTTTCGCGACTCGCTCGATGCGCGCATGCGCTTGCAAACCACGCGACGGAATCGCGAAATCTTCTAATGAACAATGGATAGCTCTGAATGAATGTATTTTGTTATTAGATGTGAAGCATCTTAAGCGGACTTCAATCCGGTGGTGGGGTGGTGTGCGGCGTGACCACCCTTACTGCGCATGCGCAAACCTCCACTCCCCCTCTCCCCTCCCCCTCTCCACATCACATTTCATCTCCCTAACTCTCTCCTCCTCCTCTCCCCCTTCCCTTGTCCTCTCCACCCCTTTCCCTTTCCCCTTCCCTTTCCCTCCCCCTCTCCTTTCCCCTCTCCACTTCCCCTCTCTCCTTTCCCCCTCACCACTCCACCTCGAAACACGGGCTCTACTGCCGAAACACTGCTTCGCATCGCCTCATGGTCCCCTTTATCGGGAGATTGTGTGATTTTTTCGTGTGAGTAGGTACCTTCTGCGAACATTCTTTTATTTTTGTATTTTCCAGTACCACCCAAAAACTGCCAATATCTGCCTGCCCCGTAGAACGATATTAGATGTACATCATAAATTCTTTCCCTTGCTTTCGCACGGCTATATACTACCTCAACGAGACTTGGGTGAATGCTGGGCACACCAAAGAAAAGGTGTGGGAGGACGCCACTGTGTCGTCACGTGAGGACGCCTTCCGCAAGGGTCTGACAACTGGGCTTTGCGCACCAAGCGGCAAAGGTGGTCGGCTCATTGTCCTCCATGCTGGAAGCGAAAACGGCGTCGTGGATGGGGCATCTCTCGTTTTCCGGGCGCAGACGAGTGTTACCAGTGATTACCACAGTGAAATGGATGGCCCACGCTTTGAGATATGGTTCAAAGAACAACGTTTACCAAACATCGAGCCACGGAGCGTAATTGTCATGGACAATGCTCTATACCATAGTGTTCAGCTCGAAAAGTTGCCCTCGACGTCGTCGCGCAAGGCCGAGATTCAGTATTGGTCGACTCAAAAATACATCCGGTGGTCTAATAACCAGTTGAATCCCGAGCTCAATCAGCTGGTTAACCAAAACAAGCACCGTTTTTCTGGATACCGGATTGATGCCCTGGCCAAGGTTGCTGGTCATGACATTGTTCGGCTTCCTCCTTACCATTGTTAATTCAAGCCTATTGAAATGGTATGGAGCCAGGTCAAGGGGTATATTGCAGCCAACAACAGGTCGTTCACCCTTGCTGGAGTCGAAGTACTTCTGAATGAAGCCATTGCCCTTGTGACTCCAGAAAACTGGAGGCGCGACTGCGCTCATGTGGTGCGTCTTGAAGAGGAGGCCTGGCAGCAGGATTGTGCAATCGAACGCACGCTCGACGGCATCATAATTACTCTGGGATCTGACTCCAGCAGCTGCAGTGACAGCAGTGTCAGTGAATTGAGTGGTATAGAGGAACTCTGGTGAACCCTGTGTGCGCTGGCTCACGTGATGCTGATTGTTTATGAGATGCTATGTATTCCTTCTTGATGCCCAAAAGCTCGGAAGTATGCTCTGTCATTCTAAAAAACAGGGCTTGCAAACAAGGACACAGGAAGGAAGTCACGACACCACAAACGGCGAATAACAAGTGACGATGTGCACTATCTGCTTAGGTGATTTTGGTTGCATGCAGCACCAAGCGATCATTTAGTATGTTTGTTGTCAGCCTGTGAATTAGTCTTTTGATTGTCAGTTGTGGGTGGCACTTCTACTTCACACATAAAGCGGCAGCTGAGGTGTGCAAGCAGTGCTGAGTGATGCATCACATATCTTGTTTCACCCGGAAGAAATTGTAGCAAAATTTTGATTACAACCCAAGAGACCGTGAACAGCCTTTCCAAATAGCTATTACGGGTGGATGAACTGACAAGACTGGATGAATTATAGCTCAAGGGCGGCGAGATGGAAGTGACTTCCAGAAATTCATTGCCTCATCATTTGTAACTGGTTCACTCCTCTGGCAAAAAAATACCACCATCAGTTACACTACGTACATAGATAATAATTAGTACCCACTTGCTCATGTTTTGTTTGTCTCTTCGATTGCAAGTGACTCTAAACAGCCTTTCCAAATAGCTGTTACGGGTGGATGAACTGACAAGACTGGATGAATTATAGCTCAAAGGCGGCGAGATGAAAGTGACTTCCACAAATGCATTGTCTCAACATTTGTAACTGTTTCACTCATCTGGCAAAAAAAATACCACCATCAGTTACACTACGTACGTGGATAATATTTAGTACCCACTTGCTCATGTTTTGTTTGTCTCTTCGATTGCACATGTTAATTGCTTCAGTAAATGAGCAGGTTGAGCACAAATACTTTTTCAAGTGTGTTTTACAGGGCCAAATGACGAGGTCTTAAGAGAATACGCACAGTAATGTGCGCGTCTTCATGAAGTTTTTACTGTACATTGTAGTCAGGTACATGTAAGTGCTCAGGGAGTCATTAATGTTTCATTGAAAATACACGGCTGTCTGGCTTTGATAGGTTAAGTTGGCTTGAAAGAAGGGGACACAGTATTAAAGATTTATTCCTGTGACTGGTGTTCGTGTTTGTGTGCATTACTACTTGAGCGACTTTTATCTTTTAGCCAGCTGATTATGCAGGAAATATATAACAAAACACCTTGTTTTAGCTGCTGCAATTTTTCACATTGTACAATTTATTCCTCCTGGCAAATACTCGCCGTGTCCAGATTTAAAACACAGGAACATGGTAGCCCGGTGTGCTCAAGGGGTTTCCTTGCTGGTTCAGTAATAGTGTGTGTGAATACCGGCAACAGCCACGAAAATCCAAATTTTAATGTGGACGGAAGAGGCATGGTGTTTTTACCAGGCTTATTATGATTCAGAATGTTGGCGTTGGACAAAGTTAGCTAATGAAATGTGCTTTAGGATGTCAGGAACCAATTACTATTCTTACTATTTCGTACAATTACTAATTATTATTAGAACGAGCCCCGGTTGGGATTGACCAAAAGATTCGTGGGTTCTGCAGCGGCGCTGAGCCTCGGAGCGTGTGGGCAGTGGGCCACCTTTGCCTTTTGATGCCGGCGTAACTCAACGCGATCCAAACTGAATTTCACTTCGCGCCGCAGGATGTGCGAGCTGCTCTTCGGTATACCGCGCCCGCGCTATGTAACCAGGCTACACGCGTCTGTTTTCAGCTCTAGATGAGTTTACATATCAGTGCATGCCCTAAAATCTGCAGCGCTGAACATATTCACGTCATTTTTGGACGACACAGAATGGCACAGAAAAATTAAGCGTAGGGAACGCAACACCAATATGCCTGCACGCTCGGTACTCGTGGTTCAACGCAATCAACCAAGAAGCACATGCGGAGAACTGAACTGCAGGAAATAGGCATCTGTCACGCCGAAACTGAAACCGAAACAAGTTCATCGGGGACTACTTTGGCGCAGTAACACGGAGCAGTTAGCTCCGCCCCCGTAGCTTTTCTTTCATTGCCACAGAAAGTTGTCCCCGAGTATAGTGACAACGTATTTTTCTACATGTAGTGCCATCTGGAAGCTGCCACATCAATTACCATAATTAGCTCAGGTTAGTCGGAAAGATGGCGCTACACATACGCACCAAGATTTGTTTGGGGAATCATTTCTAGAGAAGAAAATACATCAGGCTCGGAACTTTACGGACACAGGTTTACATCAGTGTACTCTTGGTGAACCCTTTGATAAAACAAATTCGTGTCAATAACTCTGCAGCATAAAGTTTTTTTTCTACCGCCGTTCTGGCAGTTTCTCGTCTTAGTGTTGCATCTCCTAAACCAAGGCGCCCTGCTGCTTTGTTTCCGGTACATTTTCACTGGAATGCGCAATTGAAAATTGTTTGCGAAAACGCAACAAATGACGCTTTCTCTGGTGCAGGTCGCAAGATAATGAAGTGTGGCGAAGGCTATATTGACTTTCATAAGACGCAATTGGGATCTAAATATGTAAGTATTTCTTCCCGGTCATCTTTCACGTGGTTGGGAGAAGCACAAAAGGAAAAAGAAACGTTTATAACGGTACTCACAGCACCACACGTAATTCCCAATCAGCGGCAGAGATGGGAATGTCGCTGAAACATCGCGAGAGCTGAGGTTGACATAAGCAAGAAGAGCTTGATTGCCGTTGCAATCTGTAAGAGCTGTTCGTCCCCTTTACGCTGTACTTCCTTTTCTGCTATCGCAAACACGAATGTCTACAGAAACCAAGTATCCCAGGTAATTACCAATGTATAACTTGGGCTGACAACAGTCCTCTAAAACGGTGGTGAGCATGATGTTGCAGCACTCGGGTTTTGCCTTGCATACATAGCCTGCAAATGCACCGTACGAGCCTCTCAGCAGTTGTCACTTCTGATGTGTGAACTGATCGGCCTTGCAGAAAGGCCCGTCGATGAAGGGACTGCTGCAAGCCGTCCGAAAAAACGACGTCTTAGAATGCCAGCTCAGCAAGAGCGCTCCTTTGAGCACCGCTGTTTCTATGGACGTTTAACTTAGGACAGAGCCAGGTGAAATATTCCATGTCACCGACATCGCCGCAGAAGCCACAAAAGCACGGCCTTGAATAACTATGTGTACGTGGTGTCGGCTCGGCATAACTTCTTTGCGAACTGCTTACACCACACAACCAAGGTGTTGAGTATCAGTCTAAACTGATCTCAGATGTCGTTCTTATTATTCTGAAAGATCTCAGGAACGCTCCATTTTGGGTCACATGAAGGCGCTTCGCGTGAGTTAGCATATTTATTTTCCTCCATTCTACGTGGGATTTCCCGGTAGACCTCATATTACTGAGGTGCTAAATCAGCACTAGAGATTTCCAAACCGATTTAATGGCGTGTGAATACAATTTAATGGGGTGTGAATAGTTGGCATGTGTCCATATTTGGAAACGACGCAAAATATATAAGGGCAAGGAACGACACTGGATAAGTGGGTGCACTGGACAAGCAAGACGGCTCAATAAAATGTAAGGATGCAGTACGTCTGAACGCGCACACGATAAATCTAACTGGCAAGACGCCCAGCTATCTCCGCAAGTAATCATACTTGAATGTATGTGTAGGAACAGTTACGGTTTCGGTTTCACTGCCAGTGTCTGGCAACCACGAGCGACCCTGGTGTGCCGCCGGATGGCGCGGTCAGTATAAACATCGTCTCGAGTTACACCCGGGGCCACGGGAGAACACCAGATGCTTCGAGAGACGAGACGCGCTCGTGGGGCCTCGTACAAGTGAGCCATGTATACTTATTAATAAACAGTGAATCAGTTTAGTGTAGCCAGAATATCATCCTCTACATAATTGGTGACCTGGAGTTAGAACAGAAGGTCCTTCAACTCTCAAAAGTTCTGTACATCTGGCCAGTTCCTTGCAAAACATCAACGGTAAGCGCAATGGCGACCAACGACGCTACCCAGATGGAAAGACCCCTCGAAGCCCCGCAATATCCTGCCGTCTCAGCAGTCGCCCTCAAGCTTCCGTGTTTCTGGCCTGCAGACCCTGCTCTTTGCTTTGCGCAAGTCGAGGCCCAGTTTACTACAAGAAGAATTGTGTCTCAGGAAACTAAATTTCATCACGTTATTGCGGCCCTAACGCCAACCAAAGCAGCCGAGGTGCGCGACATTATGCTCGCCTCTGCGACCGAGCAGCCACACGACTCGTTGAAACGCGAGCTCATCCACCGCACCACCCTCTCTGAGCAGAAGTGCCTGCAACAGCTCCTAATAGCCCAAGACCTGGGGGACCGCAAACTATCGCAGTTGCTTCGCGGCATGCGCCAGCTCCTGGGAGAGAAGGCGTCGAAGACGGACGACTCCCTCCTCCGCCACCTATTTCTCCAACGCCTACCTGCAAACGTTTGCACGGTTATTGCAGCGGCTCGCCGCTCTCGCTGACAGGGGGTTGGAGGTAGCTACATCGGGGATCTTGCGCTTTGAAGACGAAAAGCGAGTGTAGTTTCTCCATTACGTCGACTAAAGATTGCTCTGCGGAGTTACAGTCGCTCAAGCAGGAGGTTCAGCGGATTGCATAGTCTCGGGAGGCATTGAAAATCCAGGTAGAAAGACGATCCGTCTCCACTTCACGCAATCGCGCATGGTCTCACTCTTCTGATACTGGACGCGTCTGCTGGTACCATCATCGTTTTGGGATAATACAACCAAGAGCGCGTCACCTTGTGCCCACCAGGGAACGCGCCGGCCACGCACTAAATGCGCTGGTGCGCCAGGCCCAACGGCATGCCGCTTATCTCCTTCCGACAGTATCGAGCAACTGCAACAACATTCAAGTAACACCAAGAAGTCCAAAAAACTTCAATTTTCATTTGATAAGCAGCTTGCGTCCAAACCCGAATAGTCGTCCACTACGCCAAAGAATTTGTGGCCGCTATGCGACCGATGTGAATCCTGCTTATTTTATGTTGTGGACAAAGTTTCAAAAACTCGCTTCCTGGTGGACACAGGTGCTGAGGTCAGTGCGGTTCCGGTGACGCGTGCAGATCGGCAAGGCCAGCCAGCATACAACCTGCAAGCCGTGAACGCCCCACGAATTGCAACGTACGGCCAGCCCTCCCTAAAGATGGACATCGGGCTGCGCCGAACCTTTCGTTGTGTATTCTTGGTGGCCGACGTGAAGCACGCGATCATCAGAGCTGACTTTCATCGCCACTTCGGTCTTCTTGTGGACACGAAGAACTGCAGTCTACGAGATACTACAACACACCCAAGTATTCACGGCATCACGGCTTGCATGGAAATGATGACATCAACGCTGCTTCGACCAGAGGTACCAAATTCCAACTCCTACTTGACATACTTGTTGACGAAATTTTCTTTCATCACGTCTTCTGTGAACATGACATGCCCGGTCAATCACAGCGTGACGGATCACATTATGACTACAGGACCACCAGTGCACGCCCGTCCTCGCCGCTTGCCGCCTGAGAAGCTGAGCATTGCTCGATGGAAATTTGAGCGTATGCTCGAACAAGGTATTGTGCACCCATCCTCAAGCCCTTGGTAATAAACACTCCATTTAGTCCCAAGTCTATTCCAGGTGACTGGCGTCTATGTGCGACTAGCGTTCCCTCAGCAATGTGCGCGCAACCGGACCGCTATCCTATTCCCATTTGCATGACTTTGTTGGAACACTGCGCGGCGCCCACTGTTTTCTCTCAAAATTGACCTGATCAAATCATACCACCAGATCCCAGTTGAAGAGGCCGATATCCCAAAAACAGCAGTTCACAACACCCTTTGGCTTACTCGAATACACCAGAATGCCATTTCGACTGCGTAATGCATCGCAGACTTTCCAGCGGCTCATCGACGAGGTGGCCCGAGGTTTGGATTTTTGTTGTGCATAAGTCGACGACATCCTGGTTGCCAGCGCTTTGCCTGAAGAACAAGCTACCCATTTGCGGCAACTATTTTCGTGTCTGGATGAATATGGAATCATTATGAACCCAGATAAGTGCGTCTTCGAAGTACCAGTGATCGACTTTTTGGGACATCACCTCACATGTGACGGTATAAAAACTCTGAATCACAAGGTTCAAGCTATTGAAAATTTCCCTTTGTCTGAAAACAAGCGAGAACTTCAGCAATTCCTCGGCCTAGTTACCGTTCATCGACACTTCATACAGCTTGTGCGCGCACACCGAAGCCATTAAATGATCTCCTATCAACCACTGGACCAGGCACTGCACCACTGAAGTGGACGGACGACGCTCGTGCCACCTTCGAAATAATCAGTGTGACCTCGCGACGGCAGCTCTCCAAACTCTTCCGCAGCTAGACGCACCAACTCGCCTCATGGTGGACGCCTCTAGCAACGGCGTGGGTGCTATACTGCAGCAATGCATCGGCGACGAATTGAAGCCTCTCGCATTCTTTTCAAAAACACTGGCCCCTGCCCAACCCGTTACAGCACATCGGACGGGAGTTACACGGATTATTTGGCAGTGAAATCATTTCCGCCACTTTATGGAAGCCGGTCATCC
>NC_051180.1:151334888-151360762 GCF_013339695.2 Rhipicephalus sanguineus
AGAAACACTGGATTTCCACAGCATTTGGCAAGTACTTTTCCTCGGTGAGGGTAACATGCCTCGAGGGTGAGGGTAACATGCCTTTCATGAACTTCATGACGATCAAAAGCCCTATGTCATGTTTAATCGCTGTAATCCTTTTTCTCCAGTGTGTGTTATATGGAAACTAAAGAAGGATCCCTACTAGTTGTCAGGCATGCAGTGATAAATCCATGTTGAAGCGCAAGTGCTGTAGGAAGTCTGCATAGCTTTGACCCATCCTCATCGTGAACTCCTGACTGCTTTGAACATGTAGACAATAAAGCACTGACATGATGCTGCTTCCAAGTATTACCAATAACCACAGAGAAAGAAGTATTTAAGGAGAGGAATCTGCTACAGCGTGATAGCTTGCACGGGCGGCCTGATAAAGTAACAGTCGGTTAAGGAGGAAATAAAGAGTTTTCACCGCAGTACAACAGATGATGCGTCAATCATGTTGCCATCCTTCTAGTACATGCACAATGCACAAAAAATCACGATATCGCCTCATACAGTCAAACCTTGTTAATATGTACCCGCTTAAACGTACTAACGGTTAAAACGTAGTTGCAACGAATCCCCAACTGATTCTCATAGAGATTAATGCATTCGCTGATCGCTTAAGCTGTAGTGGTTCGTCCTATGCCTACCGGTTAGCGCATACCCTGTGTACCATGATAATTTTTTGTGCCATAAAGTTTACAGTGCCGCTGAACTTGTCGACGCCACAATGTGCCGCAAACGGTTTTCAGTCATTTCGGAAAGTGCGGAGATCGGCCGATCAATTATTTCGACTTCTGCGCGATCGCGGTGATGCCTTTGTGGGTAATCATCGGGAAAGAACGTAGGCGGGGCGATTACCACTGACAAACGCGCTAGTACGACTTATCGCCGACAAAAAACCTTATCACAGTAAGTATCCTCAGCTATCTGCTCGGACACGCTTGCGGCATAGCGCCACTTGAAGCCTACTGCACGCTTTTAGTAGGCGACTACCTGAACACGCTGGGCCGCCGATCACTGCCGCCTCGTTGTGCGGGACCGTGTTCAAGCGCGTGCCACTTTGCAGGAACAAAAGCAGTTCACTGTTGCGGAGTTGAGCATTGCCGGTCGCAGGAACCGAAAACCTCACCGTTTTGCCACTATCAAGCTAAACGCACGTGCACGGTACAGCATGCATAGCGCTGTCGTAACCATACTGCAGGCTTTTATTAGGCGACAGCCCAAACGCACCTCCGTCCGTTGCCAGGACCACTAGAGCTTCGCGGAGTGCGCATGCAGAATGCTCGTCATCGCCGTGTTAAGCCAACAGGCAACTCGCTGCATCTGTGCATGATCTGAAGCGTAGTGGGCATATTCTACAGCAAGCAGCTCGGTAGTCACGGCGTGTGCCAAGTAGGCGAAGTGCTGCACGCAACTAGCCAGTAGACAATCAGCTCGCTGCGACCGTACCGCGTTTCAAAAAAAGCTGTCAGTTTTTGCTTAGTAGCAAATTGCGGTACACATGTATCATGGACAGCCGATTATGTCAGTTCTGTCACTGTGTCAGTTGCCACGTATCCCGGACCCCGCAGTAGTTTCAAAATGCTCCTTGGCGTCGCCATGGTGTGCTATCGGACGGTCGTGCGAGAGTGCCAGAATATTTTCTGCACTTTGGTAAAAAGAAAGAAATGGCTTTGTAATGAGCACTTTAGGCAATATTTGCTGTGGCACTGTACTTATTCCTTTGTTGGTGGCCATGGTGCACGTCAGGAGATGGAAATTTGTACTTGGTGGTCAATGCGTACTACGTTTAGTGCGTAGTTATGCCGCGTTCCCAGCAGGTACGTATTAACGAGGTTTTACTGTATGTGATAAATTTTCATGGATTTCCTTGTGCATTGTCAATAACTACAACTGACTGACCATTTAGCTGCAGTTATTAATGAATACTGCCCGAATTATGTGCTATGCAGCACTTGGAACGAGTAGCACTGGAGCAGATGCTGTCTGCCGACACCACAGGTTCTCGTGTAATGTGATCACATGCATAGGTGACATTGGGAGGGAAAGCTTCCTATTTGGGCATGAAGTTGTCGAGGTTTCTTTCGTAATCTGCAGGTTTTCTGTCTCTCTTTAGAACTTGTGTATGCCTCCACGTTGTGCCAGTCTCTCACATTTGCGTGTGCTTTTTGCGCTGCAACAAAGGCGAGGATGGGGCAAAATGTGTCTTGTCGTAATGCAGCAGTGGCTATGCATTTCTCAAGGAAATGGTGATTGTTACTAAAGATCTTAGTGACCCGGTATGATTGTAAGTGAGGTTTTGAGCAATCCTAAAGAAAGATTGAGAGCGCATGCCTTGTGACTACGTTTGCAAGGAGTACTTTTTAGAGGGCAGCATGGAGAAGTGGCATAGTGCATTCCACGCACTTTGTTCTTCTCCAGCATCCAAGCTATCGTGAAACACCTGTAGCGATACTACAGTAAACGGTTCCCAGAACAGACCACTAACAATGCTTTTAATCCTCAAAGGCACAGGGCACAGCAGTAAATATAACAATATAAATATCAACTAATAGAATCAAGACAAGTAGTGCCATTCGCTGGAACAAATGATACCCTACTTATCGATATCACGCTTTCGATGGCAGTTGCCTACATCCTGCAGGTAATTGCCATGTAAGTACGTATTAATTTTCATTACGTTATCAAGGCATTTGGAGCCATCATGGAGGCGCAAGAAACACACCCATTCTGGCATAAAGCACTAGAATTTAATCGCCACCAAATGAAATTTAAATGTCGAGCCTCTTCGGAGACCATGGCATGTGTATTGCCTTGTCCGCAAGCTGACTCACACGACAGAGGGTGCATTGGCACCATGCCCGACACCGTGACTTTATTGGGACACCAGAACGAGCACTGTTTTGCCTCCTCAAGAATTCTTGCTCCACGCAAATAACCATGCAAGCTCTGTGTGGTCACACAAATAGCAAATTTGTTCAAGCACATGGGCGTGTGGATGTTGCATCAGTTGCATGCGCATACTTAAATGGCACGACTTGCCCAACTATATGAGGCAGAGAGAAACTTCTCGTTGCTGTCAACAGATGGCTCTAAATTAGGAAAATCTCCTGTAGAGTGAATAGTCCTGAACATAGATTTGTCATTAAATAGCTTTACAAACGAAATATATCATTCCAATAAATGAAGATGAAACTTTGGGTTAAAGGCAAGTGTACTCTGTGTCTGTGACAGATCTCCCATTAAAAATAAATTCTGGGGTTTTACATACCAAAACCACAATATGATTATATGAGGTATGCTCATAGTTAAGGACTCTACATTAAGGGGAGACACTGCACCTGTAAACTTTTTTTTTAATTCTTTATCGATTTAAATGAAACTCGCTGAGTGCAGTTACAAATCACTGTGTGAAAAAAAACTGTGCCATGTGAATGCCAGCACACCATGAGCCCCAAATAACACGTCCCGCATGCTCGTTAGTGCCATTTAAACAGCCCACATGATCATCAGTGTCTCGGCTTGTAGAATTATCAAATTGATTCCTGCACACGTGTTACAAACAGCTCTCACAAGCATGAATTACCGGCACTCCGTGCGCCCTGTCACCGCGGGTCTGTGAATTGCAAAAATTTCATGGCGCGCTTGCGTGCCGCTACCGCGTGGGTCCTCTGGTTACCCACGGGCTCCCGATGTGCGGATGTGGCAGGGGATGGCTTTGTAAATGCAAAATCCAATGCTAATTTTCTTGTCTAATTCAATAAGTGAGTGGCTAACGGGAATAAAACAGGGGTGGGTCGCATTTGTTCTGACCGCTCACGGAACCCTAGAATGTCCTTCATGGAAGCCCTGGGTTCTGCGGAAACATGTTTATGAACCCATGCACTAAGCCACCACAGCAGGCGATTAAATATTCCACGTCATGTTACTTACCAAGGTAGAGTACAGGGTTATTTTGTTTGCTTTGGTTAGGGCCGTCCAGACCGAGGATGCGACTATGCTCAAAGAGGTCAACTACTTCCAACTCTCCATTTCGTAGATGCCATGCTCCAACAACTGGGCTGGGAAGCTAGAAGAAAAAGAAATCAAAACAATGCCTCAAAATTTTTAAAAACAAAAGAAGAAAAATAGCAGGGCACTGTCACTCTTGCAAGCCTGTGGGTTAAAGAAGCTTATCCACCTTGACAGACCATTCCAGTGATCCCTTGCTTGTACTGGTGGCAGCAACCAGGCCCTCTGGCACCACCACTTGAATAAGGCTCTCCTTAGAGCAGCCTTCCTCACTCGAGCAATTTGATGGCTCTTCCACCACATAGGAGTCTGTGTCACTACTCTCGCTGCTGCTTCCAGTGCAACTGGCCATCAAGCCCTTTAACACAGTGAGCTGGTTCTCACCAACACTGAAGTTCCACCTGAAAAAAAAAAAGTAACATGCCACAAACATCACAGAGTGAATGCCAGCAACAGTTTCAGTGTTGAACTGCGAGCGACAAAAACAAAAATATAAAAGATACTTAAATAGAAGCTGTAGAAGATGACATACAGTGAAACCTCGGTGATACGAATCTCGCGGGACCACCAAAAATATTCGTATGATCCGAATTTCGTATCACCAGATAGCGTGGAAATTAGCATGCGACAAAAGAAAGCTGGTGAACATTTCATTTATTCTTTTTCAGGGCCGCAGCAACGTCAGGAAGAACCCTGACTGATTGTCAGTTAAGTTTTTAGATGTCGGCAATCGTAAATATATGGCTCGTACGCGTATATTTAATTATTAAACCAGGTGCGTTGTGACCCGCGACAGTAGCCCCTTCCAAATTTTAGTATGCTTTTTTGCACGACACCGGAGTACTGCAGCGAAAGTAACAAAAGAAGTGCTATGACGCGATGGATCAAGGCCACAAAATTACAGAATCATGGTCCTGTGTTATGATTTTGTTATCGCGGAAGTGTTGGGGGACGTTTTTTGGGAGATTTATGGCCGTGTCCGCATAAGTGCGACCTCAACGGTCGCGCATGTTGACGTTGTGAGACCTGACTCTTCCGCCAAGACCGTCCTTGCCTTCTTTCGATCCTCGTCCACCTTTCATAGGATGTCTGATGCACGAGGCAGGCACGTGTAAACACAGTAACAACGACAGCAGCCTGCGTCGACACGCTAGAAAAAAAAGCATGGCGCTAATGTCCTCTGTAATCTAAACACGAAGGCACACGGAGGCACATAAGAGCCTCAAAGATTCGCGCACACAACCTCGGAAGCCGTGACGCGTCTCTGAAGGTTTATTCTGACCGTAAGAAACCTGTTTTTCTTACACCGTGATTCTGACGATTTGGCGGTGCGGCGCGTGCCCACGCTTGCGTTGCCGCTGTGATAATATGTGGTGCGCGGATGCAAAACGAAACCGAAAATTGAATATGTAGTGCGCCGTGCGGTGGCGAAGTGGATGTGATGTGTATGTGCCGTGCGGTGCCGACGAGGAAGAGGACAGCTCGTGAGGCGCGGCTCGAGGGGGCGTGACCCGTGGCTTCGACAGTGCGCGAGGTGCGTCGTTCGAGGCAGGACTACCTCGTTGGGCGTCTGGCCCATAGGTACGACCCCGGCCACGTCGCGACACTCCCACCAGAGCTCAGCCTCCGCTAGACGACCGGTCTAGGAGAGTTGACGCCGGGTGCCTGAACCTGCCCGTGTCCCGCTGGTCTTGGAGAGCTGACGCCGGGTTTGAACCTGCCGTTGCCCCGCTGTTCCAGGAGGGCTGGCGTGGGCTTCCCAGGCGTACTGTTCGTGCTCAAGGGCACAACTCCCTGCCGCCGGAACCCGTGTGTCGTCGGCTCCAGTTCTTCGCAGAACCACTGCAGTTCGACGCGGCGACCCTGCGTCTTCCGACTTCGTCACGGCAGGTGACGGCGCCGCAACCACGTCGTCTTCGCCACTGAAAGGTGCCGACGGGGAAGCAACGACGGCCCAGGCGACTACCCCGACGACCTGAACTGTAGGCCGGACGTTCTATTTATTCATTTAGTTTAGTCCGCGTGCTTTTTGTTAGCAATGTCTTAATGTATGTTTTTGTCCATGCGTGAAGGGTGCAATATAAGTGGGACGTGTGTTTGTGCACTGGCGTGCTGTCCTGATTCTTTCTGGAGCGGTCCTGCCCCAAATAACATCACAAACTGGCGAGCCTGCCAGGATCCGCTCGTTAAACCAGTGAAAGAAGACAGTTTCGCTCGAGACAGACACACGTTCAAACTGCACCATGGACTTGGAAAAACTCGCCGCTATAGGGCTCCAACTAGGGTTCTCGGGTGCAGAGCTTAACAAGTGGATTGAGGCCCAACAAGCTAAGCTAAGGGATGAGAGAGCTGCAGAACGAGAGGCAGCCAAAGAAGCTGACGAAAGGCAACGCGAAATTCTGCAGCTAAAGCTCAAGCTTCAGGAAGGAGCTCAGAATATGCCCGTAGCAGCGAATGACGCTTTGACTGCGCCCAGCACCTCCTCGCCTCTCAATCCGCAGAAGTTACTGCCTTTATTTGACGAGAAACGCGATGATTTGCACGCCTATCTGCAGCGATTCGAGCGCGTAGCCACAGGACAGGATTGGCCGCAAGAAAAATGGGGTCTCGCTGTAAGCATGTGCCTAACGGGTGACGCGTTAACCGTGATAGGCCGAATGACTGCCGCCGATTCGCTTGACTACCAGAAAGTAAAGAAAGCTCTACTGCAGAGATTTCAGTTCACGGCTCAAGGCTACCAAGAGAAGTTTAGGAAAGCACGAGCAGCAGATGGTGAAACTGGCAGACAGTTAGCAGCAAGAATTGCCAGCTATTTTGACCATTGGATAGACATGGCAAACGTATCGAAAACCTACGAAGATCTAAGGGATCACGTAATCTCTGAGCAATTCTTGCGTTGTTGCCATCCCAAGCTGGTGGTTTTCTTGAAAGAGCGAGAGTGCAAGTCACTAGATGAGCTCGCTAAATTGACAGATCGCTTCCTTGAGGCACAGAATTTGACTAATCTAGGAAAAGGTCCTGACCCCGCGAAAGAGTCCGGTGGAAAGCCTACCGAAGCGTCGCGTAAACCGCAACTCAAGTGTATCCTTTGCAATCGTTTCGGACATTTAGCTCCTGACTGCCGCAATCCACCTAAGCAGATGCTAAAGTGCAAGTTGTGCGGAAAAACGGGACACGTAACAGAAACCTGCCGAAACCAGCATGGGGCATGGGGAGTTCGTCGTGCGCATTTACTGAATCTGAATCTGCCCGGACTGCAGCTAGAAAAGCATCCAAGCGTCCAGGAGGGAAGATTCCTTGCGCAAGTCACCACGACGACGACAACTTGCAGGGTGCAGTACGTTTCCTGGTCGACGGGATGCCAGTGGTCGGAGGTCTACTGCTAGGAAGAGAGGTTCGAGTACTACGCGATACGGGATGCAACACGGCAATCGTCCGACGAGAGCTCGTTCCTGATGTGTGCCTCACAGGCAAGAACATCGGCGTCGTTCTCCTAGACGGATCAACTAGCCATCTCCCGGAAGCTGTTGTACAAGTCCACACGCCGTACTTCACAGGGATGCTGAAAGTGGCTTGTATGGATCGACCCCTATATGACCTTGTGCTGGGAAATCTTCCAGGCGTCAGAGGACCGTACGATCCGGATTCTGACTGGAAGCAGGCGGCTCGTACCCAGGTGGATGAGTTACCGGCGCAAGCACACCCGACCAAGTCACCTGTCACCTCAACCATCTATTCTCTTCAAGCGTGGCAAAAGCCGAAGCCAAACAACAAGGCCAAGACAAGATCAAGCCTTTGTACGTGTCAACAACTTTCTTACCTGACGTTACCAGAGCGCAACTCGTCGAGGAGCAGCGAAAGGACCCGACACTAAAAGCTGTCTTTGCTAAAGTGAACAAAGAGTTCAAATCGGGAAAGGGTCACAGTTATGAGTTCATTGAAGATAAAGGATTACTTTATCGACGCTACCGCCTTGCCACTGGAAGAACCTTTAAACAGATGGTCACTCCGAAAGTGTTCCGGGTCGGTATACTGGACATTGCTCATGTAAGTATCATGGCGGGACACCAAGGCATCAAAGAACCACTGATCGTGTCCTGGAAGAATTTTATTGGCCTGATTTGAATGGGGACGTCAAGCGCTTTGTCAAGTCTTGCGACAAGTGCCAGAGAACTACCCCTAAAGGAAAAGTTGGAGTCGCGCCACTAGGCAACATGCCTCTTATCCGGACACCTTTTGAAAGGGTCGCGGTTGATTTAATCGGCCCATTTTCACCAAGATCGGACCGTGGGAACCGATACGTTTTGACACTCATCGATTTTGCTACTCGTTACCCTGACGCTGTAGCATTGCCCGCAATCGATGCAGTTCACGTTGCGGAAGCACTCGTCGAGATTTTCTCCCGCATCGGCTTGCCAAAGGAAATGGTAACCGACCAAGGGGCAAGTTTCACCTCAGAATTAATGAAAGAGGTTAGCAGGCTTCTCTCCGTGAAGATGCTAAAGACGACCCCATATCATGCGATGGCGAACGGTCTCGTGGAGAAGTTCAATGGCACCCTCAAGACAATGCTAAAGAGAATGTGCCAAGAGAGACCTCGATCTTGGGACCGGTACCTTGCTCCACTGCTATTTGCATATAGGGAAGTCCCACAGGCAAGCCTCGGGTTCTCTCCGTTTCAACTCATTTACGGCCGCCACGTCCGAGGACCGCTAACCGTGCTGAGAGAACTGTGGACAAATGAGGGGCTAGACGCAGAAACGCGGACGACTTACACCTATGTCTTTGATTTGCGCAATCGCCTAGAGGAGACTTGCAAGATAGCACATGAACAGCTGGAGAAGGCTCGTGCGAAGCAGAAAACCTACTATGACAGGAAAAGTCGCCCTAGAAAACTATGCCCAGGCAACAAGGTTTTAATTCTGCTGCCGACTGACTCCAACAAGCTGTTAATGCAGTGGAAAGGGCCGTTCCAGGTCATCGAACGGATAAACGATGTTGACTACGTCATCGATGTGTCCGGGAAAAACAAGATTTTTCATATCAACATGCTAAAAAAATACGAAGAGCGCGAATCTACGGAACCACAACAGGTCTCAGTTGTTGCAGAGATCCACGAAAATCTCTCCGAAGAAGAAGACGGAGTAAAACGAATGCCAATATTGGGCTCGTATCGCACGCAGTTTTGTGCGGATACCAAGGGATTACCAAACCTTACAGCTCAACAAGTTAAGAATATGCAGGCACTATTTCAGGAGTACATGCAGACATTTTTCATGACGTACCTGGGCAAACAGTGCGAATTAGTTGGCTAATAGTAGCGACACAGCCAAACCCGCTTGTACTGTAGTTGCCTAACTGCACTGTATACAATGCTCTGTGAAGAATTTTGTTAATGTGTCCATGCGAACACTCAGGCCAACTTACCGTGCACTCATAGTTCGTTTTGTTCCGCGCCTTTGTGCTAGAATAGTTGTGAACAACTTTCTCGAAAAAGGGGGTGATGTGATAATATGTGGTGCGCGGATGCAAAACGAAACCGAAAATTGAATATGTAGTGTGCCGTGCGGTGGCGAAGTGGATGTGATGTGTATGTGCCGTGCGGTGCCGACGAGGAAGACGACAGCTCGTGAGGCGCGGCCTCGAGGGTGCGTGGCCCGTGCCTTGGCAGTGCGCGAGGTGCGTCGTTCGAGGCAGGACTACCTCGTTGGGCGTCTGGCCCATAGGTACGACCCCGGCCACGTCGCGACACTCCCACCAGAGCTCAGCCTCCGCTAGACGACTGGTCTAGGAGAGCTGACGCCGGGTGCCTGAACCTGCCCGTGCCCCGCTGGTCTTGGAGAGCTGACGCCGGGTTCCTGAACCTGCCGTTGCCCCGGTGTTCCAGGAGGGCTGGCGTGGGCTTCCCAGGCGTACTGTTCGTGCTCAAGGGCACAACTCCCTGCCGCCGGAACCCGTGTGTCGTCGGCTCCAGTTCGTCGCAGAACCGCTGGAGTCCGACGCGGCGACCCTGCGTCTTCCGACTTCGTCACGGCAGGTGACGGCGCCGCAACCACGTCTTCGCCACTGAAAGGTGCCGACGGGGAAGCAACGACGGCCCAGGCGACTACCCCGACGACCGAACTGTAGGCCGGACGTTCTATTTATTCATTGAGTTTAGTCCGCGTGCTTTTTGTTAGCAATGTCTTAATGTATGTTTTTTGTCCATGCGTGAAGGGTGCAATATAAGTGGGACGTGTGTTTGTGCACTGGCGTGCTGTCTGGTTCTTTCTGGAGCGGTCCTGCCCCAAATAACATCACAAACTGGCGAGCCTGCCAGGATCCGCTCGTTAAACCAGTGAAAGAAGACAGTTTCGCTCGAGACAGACACACGTTCAAACTTCACCATGGACTTGGAAAAACTCGCCGCTATAGGGGTCCAACTAGGGTTCTCGGGTGCAGAGCTTAACAAGTGGATTGAGGCCCAACAGGCTAAACTAAGGGATGAGAGAGCTGCAGAACGAGAGGCAGCCAAAGAAGCTGACGAAAGGCAACGCGAAATTCTGCAGCTAAAGCTCAAGCTTCAGGAAGGAGCTCAGAATATGCCCGTAGCAGCGAATGACGCTTTGACTGCGCCCAGCAACTCCTCGCCTCTCAATCCGCAGAAGTTACTGCCTTTATTTGACGAGAAACGCGATGATTTGCACGCCTATCTGCAGCGATTCGAGCGCGTAGCCACAGGACAGGATTGGCCGCAAGAAAAATGGGGTCTCGCTGTAAGCATGTGCCTAACGGGTGACGCGTTAACCGTGATAGGCCGAATGACTGCCGCCGATTCCCTTGACTATCAGAAAGTAAAGAAAGCTCTACTGCAGAGATTTCAGTTCACGGCTCAAGGCTACCAAGAGAAGTTTAGGAAAGCACGAGCAGCAGATGGTGAAACTGGCAGACAGTTAGCAGCAAGAATTGCCAGCTATTTTGACCATTGGATAGACATGGCAAACGTATCGAAAACCTACGAAGATCTAAGGGATCACGTAATCTCTGAGCAATTCTTGCGTTGTTGCCATCCAAAGCTGGTTGTTTTCTTGAAAGAGCGAGAGTGCAAGTCACTAGATGAGCTCGCTAATTTGACGGATCGCTTCCTTGAGGCGCAGAATTTGACTAATCTAGGAAAAGGTCCTGACCCCGCGAAAGAGTCCGGTGGAAAGCCTACCGAAGCGTCGCGTAAACCGCAACTCAAGTGTATCCTTTGCAATCGTTTCGGACATTTAGCTCCTGACTGCCGCAATCCACCTAAGCAGATGCTAAAGTGCAAGTTGTGCGGAAAAACGGGACACGTAACAGAAACCTGCCGAAACCAGCATGGGGACCACAAACCGAGTTCGTCGTGCGCATTTACTGAATACGAATCTGCCCGGACTGCAGCTAGAAAAGCACCCAAGCGTCCAGGAGGGAAGATTCCTTGCGCAAGTCACCACGACGACGACAACTTGCAGGGTGCAGTACGTTTCCTGGTCGACGGGATGCCAGTGGTCGGAGGTCTACTGCTAGGAAGAGAGGTTCGAGTACTACGCGATACGGGATGCAACACGGCAATCGTCCGACGAGAGCTCGTTCCTGATGTGTGCCTCACAGGCAAGAACATCGGCGTCGTTCTTCTAGACGGATCAACTAACCATCTCCCGGAAGCTGTTGTACAAGTCCACACGCCGTACTTCACAGGGATGCTGAAAGTGGCTTGTATGGATCGACCCCTATATGACCTTGTGCTGGGAAATCTTCCAGGCGTCAGAGGACCGTACGATCCGGATTCTGACTGGAAGCAGGCGGCTCGTACCCAGGTGGATGAGTTACCGGCGCAAGCACACCCGATCAAGTCCCCTGTCACCTCAACCACTGTCTCTTCAAGCGTGGCAAAAGCCGAAGCCAAACAACAAAGCCAAGACAAGATCAAGCCTTTGTACGTGTCAACAACTTTCTTACCTGACGTTACCAGAGCGCAACTCGTCGAGGAGCAGCGAAAGGACCCGACCCTAAAAGCTGTCTTTGCTAAAGTGAACAAAGAGTTCAAATCGGGAAAGGGTCACAGTTATGAGTTCATTGAAGATAAAGGATTACTTTATCGACGCTACCGCCTTGCCACTGGAAGAACCTTTAAACAGATGGTCACTCCGAAAGTGTTCCGGGTCGGTATACTGGACATCGCTCATGCAAGTATCATGGCGGGACACCAAGGCATCAGAAGAACTACTGATCGGGTCCTGGAAGAATTTTATTGGCCTGATTTGAATGGGGACGTCAAGCGCTTTGTCAAGTCTTGCGACAAGTGCCAGAGAACTACCCCTAAAGGAAAAGTTGGAGTCGCGCCACTAGGCAACATGCCTCTTATCCGGACACCTTTTGAAAGGGTCGCGGTTGATTTAATCGGCCCATTTTCACCAAGATCGGACCGTGGGAACCGATACGTTTTGACACTCATCGATTTTGCTACTCGTTACCCTGACGCTGTAGCATTGCCCGCAATCGATGCAGTTCACGTTGCGGAAGCACTCGTCGAGATTTTCTCCCGCATCGGCTTGCCAAAGGAAATGGTAACCGACCAAGGGGCAAGTTTCACCTCAGAATTAATGAAAGAGGTTAGCAGGCTTCTCTCCGTGAAGATGCTAAAGACGACCCCATATCATGCGATGGCCAACGGTCTCGTGGAGAAGTTCAATGGCACCCTCAAGACAATGCTAAAGAGAATGTGCCAAGAGAGACCTCGATCTTGGGACCGGTACCTTGCTCCACTGCTATTTGCATATAGGGAAGTCCCACAGGCAAGCCTCGGGTTCTCTCCGTTTCAACTCATTTACGGCCGCCACGTCCGAGGACCGCTAACCGTGCTGAGAGAACTGTGGACAAATGAGGGGCTAGACGCAGAAACGCGGACGACTTACACCTATGTCTTTGATTTGCGCAATCGCCTAGAGGAGACTTGCAAGATAGCACATGAACAGCTGGAGAAGGCTCGTGCGAAGCAGAAAACCTACTATGACAGGAAAAGTCGCCCTAGAAAACTATGCCCAGGCAACAAGGTTTTAATTCTGCTGCCGACTGACTCCAACAAGCTGTTAATGCAGTGGAAAGGGCCGTTCCAGGTCATCGAACGGATAAACGATGTGGACTACGTCATCGATGTGTCTGGGAAAAACAAGATTTTTCATATCAACATGCTCAAAAAATACGAAGAGCGCGAATCTATGGAACCGCAACAGGTCTCAGTTGTTGCAGAGATCCACGAAAATCTCTCCGAAGAAGAAGACGGAGTAAAACGAATGCCAATATTGGGCTCGTATCGCACGCAGTTTTGTGCGGATACCAAGGGATTACCAAACCTTACAGCTCAACAAGTTAAGAATATGCAGGCACTATTTCAGGAGTACATGCAGACATTTTTCATGACGTACCTGGGCAAACAGTGCGAATTAGTTGGCTAATAGTAGCGACACAGCCAAACCCGCTTGTACTGTAGTTGCCTAACTGCACTGTATACAATGCTCTGTGAAGAATTTTGTTAATGTGTCCATGCGAACACTCAGGCCAACTTACCGTGCACTCATAGTTCGTTTTGTTCCGCGCCTTTGTGCTAGAATAGTTGTGAACAACTTTCTCGAAAAAGGGGGTGATGTGATAATATGTGGTGCGCGGATGCAAAACGAAACCGAAAATTGAATATGTAGTGTGCCGTGCGGTGGCGAAGTGGATGTGATGTGTATGTGCCGTGCGGTGCCGACGAGGAAGACAACGACAGCTCGTGAGGCGCGGCCTCGAGGGGGCGTGACCCGTGGCTTCGACAGTGCGCGAGGTGCGTCGTTCGAGGCAGGACTACCTCGTTGGGCGTCTGGCCATAGGTACGACCCCGGCCACGTCGCGACACTCCCACCAGAGCTCAGCCTCCGCTAGACGACTGGTCTAGGAGAGCTGACGCCGGGTGCCTGAACCTGCCCGTGCCCCGCTGGTCTTGGAGAGCTGACGCCGGGTTCCTGAACCTGCCGTTGCCCCGGTGTTCCAGGAGGGCTGGCGTGGGCTTCCCAGGCGTACTGTTCGTGCTCAAGGGCACAACTCCCTGCCGCCGGAACCCGTGTGTCGTCGGCTCCAGTTCGTCGCAGAACCGCTGGAGTCCGACGCGGCGACCCTGCGTCTTCCGACTTCGTCACGGCAGGTGACGGCGCCGCAACCACGTCTTCGCCACTGAAAGGTGCCGACGGGGAAGCAACGACGGCCCAGGCGACTACCCCGACGACCGAACTGTAGGCCGGACGTTCTATTTATTCATTGAGTTTAGTCCGCGTGCTTTTTGTTAGCAATGTCTTAATGTATGTTTTTTGTCCATGCGTGAAGGGTGCAATATAAGTGGGACGTGTGTTTGTGCACTGGAGTGCTGTCTGGTTCTTTCTGGAGCGGTCCTGCCCCAAATAACATCACATTATTCACTGTTGCAGTACCCCCCATTCCGCTCGTAAAGACTGTTTTAGAATAGCGAAGCGAGGCGGATACGCGGCTATTTGTGCAATGAAAAATGTTTTATTATTGAATCTTCCACGGTTCTCGCTGAGCGTGCGTAATGAAACCAATTGCCATGTAACATTTTACACTTTCTACCCGTTGATTAATAACGCATCGGATTGACGCGGGTTGATATAAGTGACTATAAGAAGGGGTAGGTGGCGTCCGGTATCATATTAGTTCACACTGGAAAGGTGTAAGGATCACTAATGACTGGTTCCTGTAAGAATTCTGTCGTGTTACCTCCAATAAACCTTTTATTTTTTAAACTCATTTAAGGGTAAGTAAAGTTTGTCTACAAACAACGCTTTCATGTTTTTCGCCCAAGGTTAACCACACGTTTACCTTTGAAACGAGCGGACAGGGATGGAAGGATATCATTATAGTGTACTAGAATATTTTCCTAGTGACGCGTCCAGGAGGCAGGGACAATAGGCCGGTTGAAGCAAACGCCAGTAGACGCCACTGGTGGCGTTGGTGCGCTTGTTTCTAGTCGCGGAGCCAGTTCGCGCCGGTTTGGGCCGGTTCAGACGCGCTTTGCAGCTGCTTGCCTCGTGCGCGTCCCCTCCGACGCTACGTTCAACGTCGTAGTTCTTGTGAAAAAAAATGGTGGATGACTTTTTTTTCTCCGGACGCTTTCATGTGGGATGCTTCCATGTAGTCTCATTGCACGCCGTAAAATGAGGTAAGGAAACGCCGGAATAATCTTGTTTAGCTGCGTTTCTGTAACCGAGAATAAATCACGAAAAGCTTACCACCATCAATATGCGTCCGTCGAGGTCGTTATTTAATCGTACGCCTTCTGGCATAGCAACGCAGCGTAGACGTTGCTGAGCACTTTTGTGTAGTTTGCGAAGAGCATGCGATTTAAATGTCGTACTAGATATTGCGCAATAGAAGCAAAACATGCAGAGTTACTCGTATGATGGGTTTGTGCAAATGGATGATAGAAAAATGCGAATAGATACTGCTGCAGGCGATGTCCCGAACTACAATGAATCAGCCGGTCTGCGGCATTTACGCTAGCAGACGACGTTGTCGATACTAGTATGTTGCTGTGGTTTTCACAAAATTTCTTTACACTATACTATAGTAAAATACAGTTTCTTGCGCAGCAATTAAAGAGTCCGGTGCTTAAGGAACGCCTACAAACGCGGAGAAGGAGAGCGTTAGACGCAGCGGGGGAGAGAGTGACCGGTCTACTAAAAAAGGCGCAGTGGTGGCGCCTGGTGGCGTCTACACAAACGGGCACGCGCGCTCCTTCTCAGACGCGTCACTAGGAAATTATTCTAGTACACTATAGATATCATGAGCGTTTCATTCATTCACCCTTGCGCCACCACGCAGGTCTTGTGTCTAGTCGGAGAAACAGCACCATGCACTACCATGGTGAAGCAGGCGATGCGACTGGCGTTCAGAAACGTCAATAGAGAGTTTGAGAATTGGGGACCCACGACGCTGGGCCCCCAAGCTGCGTTGCGCAGCCTGCTCTTGCGTTCGGATGATCAGCAGAGTTTGAGAACTGGGCCAACGCAGGCTGCGTTGGGTCAAGCGCACGGAGCGCCACGCGTGACGAAATTTAAGATCATGCGACACGCGGGCCATACTGCACCATGGCCCGCGCCAACGCTTTTAGATCCAATACAGTTTCGCAGCTCCGCTCGCGTGCCGGCACACGCGGCCGATTCGTGAACTTACAGCGCTGCTGTTCCATTTTGCTTCACTTACCGTGGCCCCCGTGATCGGATACGGCAACGCACCGTTGCTCTCAATGGAGCGTTGCCGAAGTTAATCGTGGAGGCGACGCTCCTACCGCAGCGATCTCAGACGCGCAAGGAGTAGCCGCTTGCGATGTGTTGTGCGTTTCTCTGTTCTCGCTTTCTCCGTACTCCGTGCGTGATTGTTTGCGAACGGTGATCGCTTCGGAAGCAGTTCTTTCGATTTAGCATGTGTGAAAGAGACAAAGCTGAAGAATGCCATCTTGATGCGCGTGTTGCACGAGGGGCTCGGAAACGAACACCGGTCATCAGTTCTCCGAATCAGAGCAGGGACTTGCAAGAAATATCTTCTGAACGCCTAAGCCACCAGAATCGTGAAGACTGCCTTCGCTACAAGTCGCCTAACCGAGCTCAGGGAATACAAATCAGGTACCTTGATCAATCGTAGTTCGGGTTGTACGCCTTTCTCAAGAAATCGGAATTAATTCGCCCGAAAATTAACAACGGTCCTCTGTTTTACGACTTGGTTAGGATGACAAATCTAAGTACATGAGCCAGTGTAATTTTCGCCTTCGTAGAAAGAATGCGACCGCCGTAGTCGTGATCGATCCCGCAACCTTTGGGTCAGCAGCCGAACATCGTAACCACTGCTCCACCGTGGCGGCTAAACACAGGTTGACGGCAATGGAATATTCGTGCGAGAGGACAGCTAGACGTGTGAGATTGTACCATTATTATATGTCACGTTCGATTATCTTTTTATGTTTATGGAGCATAGCTTGTGAAATGATCGCTTTTTGAAACAGTCGAGGTTATTGAAAAAGCTTAAATGACGGAATCTCGGCTGTCACGGCCGTCGAAAGCTGCAGCGACGATTAGTCACATGAGTGTTGCAGCAGACGACGCGTGAGGCATGATGCAAGATGGAACTGCAGCGCCGCTAGTTCTTGCGTCGGCCGTCGCGTCCACTTCGGAGAGCAAGCGTCTATGGGGAGCTGCGAAACTGAACTGGTTCTAGAAACGTTGGCCCGCGCTGCGTCTATGTCTTGTCGCTGGCGACCCAAGGTGCCTTGGGACCCCACGCTATTTTTCAATTTTTGCGTCTCGGGTCAATGCGAGCGCAAGAGCCCAGGAGTGGCTTGGGTTCTGCGCATACGCCCTGGCGGCTCGCAACCTTCTTGGGTCCCCAAGCTCCTTGGGGCCCCAATTGTCAAACTCTCTAATATAATTTAAGGGTATTGGATGGTACTGTAATCTACGGGGCTATACGTGAGTGGAAATATTTATTACTAGGTATGCCGCACACATATAGATTGGCGACATTTTAGGCAAAATTTGTAAAAAGAATGCGACTTTTGGGGACTTTTTGCTCGTCGTTTGGCGACATTTACTAGAAAGTCAGTGGCAACCTTGGACACGACGCAATGAGATGCAACATGTGAAGCTTGCGGTCCGGTTGCTTTGCTTCGGTGTTGGTGTGGGCGAGCTGGCGGCAATGAACCAGGCGAGACACGTATTCTTCACTGGAGAATGGAAATGGTTTAACGTGCGCAGAGAAGAAAGAGATGTCTAGAAAAGAAGTGGAGAAACGACCATGGACGAGGTAGAACGGCGAGTAAGCAGTTGTGCGCTGTACGGAGGTTTTGAATGCAAAAGTGAAGAGTGGCCAAATTGCGTACCAGTTTCTGTCGTTGGATTTCATGTAGATGGATATCATCGTATCTGACAGCGTGCGACGAAAGCGCTCAGTCAGCCTGTTCGTTTGAGGATGGTAAGTGGAGGTTGTTTTGTGGGTGGTGCCTGAGTCCTTGAGCACTTCGTGGACGAGTTGTGAAAGAAATGTCTTTTCACGGTCTCTTTGGATGACACGAGGAGCACCGTGACGAAGGATTAAGGCTCGGAGTGTAAAGTCAGCAACTTCAAAAGCCGTGGCAGAAGTCACGGAAGCTGTTTTAGTGTAACGTGTCAGATGGTCGAGGGCTCTATCTATCGAGGGCTCTATGTACACGTCGATGCCAACGTCCTCAAATGGTTCCATCGGACACAGGAGTGGTTGCAGTTGTCCGCTTTGAGGACCTCGGAAGCTTTCAACACTGGCAAAGGGCACATGGAGCAAAGTCCTTCGCTACACTAGCGGGCAAGTAGAACCAGTAGTGGCGATATTTGATACAGCCATACATTTTCTGGAAGCCCAGGAGTCCAGTTGCTTGAATTGCGTGAGTTGTAGACGAATAGAGGTGTTAGGTGGGCGCAAACTTACGCCAAGGCGGTCCATGACGTGCCGACAGTAAGGATCCGCGTGTTGGTGGGTGAAACATAAACCACGCTCGTATGAAGAAATCGGGTCCAAAGGAGCTATGGACGAAACATGTGCTGAAGGAACGCCCGAGAGGTCGTCGCGTACGGTCTAGGTGGGACCCTTATATGGTTCCGTAGCCAGCGGAATGCCGAAGCGCGTAGGCGTTTTGGTGATTTTTCCTGAGCGATATGTAATCCTGAAGTCATATTCTGGGAAACGAAGAATCCAGTGACCAAGGCGGTCAGACGAGTTCTTGAGTGTCGATAGCCAGCACAAGTCGTGATGGTCCGTAACTACAGTAAAGCGTCGGCCGTGAAGATCACGTCGAAACTTCTGTACAGGCCGAACGATGACTACACACTCCTGCTCGTTATCGTATAAATCTTTTCAGGGTTTTTCGGTACATGGCTTGCTTATGTGACGACCCTCTCACGTGAAGACTTGTCTCGCTGCAGGAGAATGCCACCAATGTCGTGACCGCTAGCGGCCGTATGCAGGAGCGTAGGCGCATTTTCATCGAAATGACACAGGAGTGCTTCGAATGTGAGGGTAGGCTTCAGATGGACAAACTCCGATCCACATTCGGGAAACCATACTAAGGGAACGCTTGATCCGAACAACTTGTGCGAAGGCGAAGCTATTGTGGCGAGGTTTCGAATGAATCGACGAAAATAGGATGCAAGGCCGAAGAAACAGCGCGACATTCTGCCGTTTTCGGGACGCGGTAAGTGTGGGACAGCGGAAGCCTTGTCTGGGTCAGGACCAATGCCGTGTTTGCTCAGAATGCGGCCTAAAACGTTATTTGCCACGCTCGCAAAGCGACACTTTTCGGTGTTCAGCTGAAGAACGGCGCGTACATGCCACGTGAGAATTTAATCCAGACGATGCAAGTGCTGAGGGAAGGTTGACGGGAAAATAACAATACCGTGCAAATAGCACAAGCAAGTCTTCCATTTCAGGCCTCGCAAAACGGTATCACTCATGCGCTCGAATGTTGCTGGAGCATTGCAAAGGCCGAATGGCTTGACGTTGAATTTGGTAAGCCCATCTGGTCTTGAAAATGCTGTCTTTTCTTCGTCGTCCTCATGCATAGGTATCTGCCAATAGCCAGGACGCAGATCTAGACTCGAGAAGTACTCGGCACCCTCAGCAAATGTAAGGCATCGCCTATACGAGGCAAAGGGCAAATATTCTTGCGGGTGATCTCATTACGTGGTCGGTAGTCTACGTAAAATCACACAGAGCCGTCCTTTTTCTTACCGAAACAGCAGGAGATGACCAAGGACTCGCGGATGGATGTATGATCTTCCGTTGCAGCATATCGCTGGCGTTTTCTTCAATGACCTTTCGCTTTGCTGGAGAAACGCGATATCATCGACAGCGTAGGACAGAAGTGCCATCAATTTCTATATGATGCGTGATAATGAACGTCTGTCCGAAGGATAAAGAAGGGGCATCAAAAGAAGCCTCGTGCTTTTCTAGCAAAACACGCCACTCATCTGACTGTGGAGAGATCAGGTCGGCACTGATGGTCGCAGCAGGAGCAGAGATAGATGGAGAACATCCAAGAGAATGAAGTTGAGAGGACGTCGGCATGAGCGGAACAACAGAGAGAGGCAGTGATTCATTGACGCCAGCCAATGTAGTGCGTTTAGGAATGACAATTTTGTCGGACGTCTGATTTGTAGCGCAAGGAAGCCCGGAGCCATTGTGCAACAACACCAGCCCTGAAGCAATAGATATCCTTACGCGACAGTGTGCAGGTGGTAGGATAAGCACGTCACCATGATAAATCACGTCAGACGCTATTGTAACGAATCGCTGATCACCAGGGGGTAGCACGGTAGCTTCGATAGTGAGCAAGCGAAGTGTCGAGTGCATGGAGCGCATATTCTGTTTTGGTCATGTGAACAAGACGTTCTCGACAGCAGGTGGAAGCGGAGGCTGTAGAAAGGAAAGCGCATTCTAATGTGAGCTGGTGGGCGCACGAACTTAGCACGGCAAACTTGATGTAATGGGGAAGTACGTCAATAAAAACACAAGCGGTTCCCATGGCAAAAGGTCTAAGGCGTCCCCTTGAGCAGCGAACAGTGCAGCTCCATCAATGGGTGGTGACTTTCCGGAGACGGGAACATATAAGAACGATGAATAACCGACGAATAGCACGAGCGTCTATAAAGCGTTATGACTGACAATTGGTGGCGACGCGCTGACCATGAGGATGGACAGGCAATGCGTTCTCACACTGCTAGAACACCTGCATCCTTTCTGGAAATGGAATCGCCGGGACGGTAAACAATCGACAATGGGAAGAATCTCGACCTAATAGAGGGACGGCCAAGTTGGAGACGTTTCCACAATGAGCCACCTGGGCTTGCATTCGTGTGCTTCCAAGACGACCTGATCTGTATGTTTTGACAGGAGTCGCCGCAAACCCTTTTCTGCCCTTCGCGGAAAAAAAGAGTCCGAGGAACAAGTCCGAGCAACCTGTTGCCCTGCTTCCCCCACAGGCGTGCCGTCGACCGCCGGACCCTTGCTGTTTCAAGAGTGCAACGACCCCTCAGCGACAGTGCAATTGACTGTGCTATGGTGGGTGGGGTCGTGTGTGTGATTGGCGGTCTTCAAGAAGGAGGAGCCAGCCTAATGGGTTAAAACGACGGTGCAAAGTGAGAAATGGGGCTCTGAGCCCTCCGTAACAGGCTCATCCAATTCGCTCGTCGCTGAACTCTGACCTTGTCACGATGTAAATTGAATGTACAAAAAGTGCCAGTAAACTTGTTATTCTTTTCTAAACTTGCTAGCATCAGTTCTTCAACCCGGAGACTCGACTACGCTACCAAACGGAGTCCGGGTACGACGCTGCCCTATTGTAGCAACAACCTGGTTGCCGAGGAGGGACGGAACTAAATACCGGTCGCAACAACTGGTTGCAGCGGTGGGATGGATCCAAATACCCGGTCGCAACAGCGTCCACGTGTATACCTTCAACTAAAAACGGTGACCATGTTACACGGACGCATTGGATGTATTTCTGTCCTGTCGCGCTATTCATCGTTTGCTCCAAAAGCTGCAGTTTAGTTTTCCGAACGACGGTCGGTGAATTGCGAGAAAGCTCAAAGTGTTGACGTAGAGCGACGAAGAGGCGATGGCGAGCGGTGTCTAACAGGTAGGTAATTAGGTACCGTCTAGGATGTCACAGTTGGCGATGGAGAGCGACCTCAAGGTGCAGCGTAAGGACGGCGTTGAGAAGTGGCCCCAGCAGAACAGTCATCCCGTTCGTATGCTTCGTATCCACGACGCTCGTCCTGCTGGCTCTTGCTACAAAAACGGGCAATATGTCCATGATGTCCGAAGCAGTAGCAGACTGGACGAGCCGATCACCCTGCTGGATGAAAGGCTTAATAGGAGTCGCAATAGGAGTCATTCTATTGATGACTCCTATTCGCAATAGGAGTCATCGAAGCCAGGTGGGTAGGCGTCGAGTACGCAGACATCGATTGCACGATCCCTGGCGAACCAGGCCGGAGGCGTGAAGTAGAATATAAGTTGCTGGGAGGCCGAGCGATTGCAGTTCTTCTCGTATGATAGCCCGAATCATCGCACGCAACGAGGTATCGGCGGCGGTGGTGTTTTCAGGACTGTCCGGCTGCAACCGTTCAGACTGGAATTCGTCAAGGCGTTGGCCCGCGGCAACAACGTCGGCGACTGTTGTCGGTTTCTGTATGGCCAACACATTTAAGGCGGTATTGCGAATACCTTTGAGGAGATGGCGAACCCTGTCGGATCCGGTCATGTATGTGTTTACGCAGCGACAAAGAACAAGCACATCCTCTATGCATCACGTATTAGATTCGCCGAGTTGTTGCTTGTGAGCGTACAGTGTCTTTTTTTGTGACCGCTAGAAGAAACGCCAGAGTGCTGAAAACTTGGCGAATGTGTTGCTCGAAGTTGGTGCGGTAAGTGAAATCAATCTGAGGATTGAAAAACCATGTTTCGCCACGGCCGTGAGGTAGAAAGAGACACGGCGAAGTTTGGCTGGATCGTCCCCCTTGTCACTTGGACTCACTCGGTCGTAGTTGCCGAGCCAATCCCCCACGTATTCACCTCGAAGCCCAGTGAACGCGGGGGATCACACTGGTGGCTGATAATGATCCAGGGTGGATAGGCTGCGGCAGTCGGGGCTGTGAAGGTAGGTGCGGGAGCGTCGGTGGGGCTGTCCTGAGGCTGTTGATGTCGTCCTGAGGCATAGAGCGGGCTTGGAGAGGACGGACGATCGGTGAGCAGCCTCCAGCACTTGTGAAACAGCAGTTAACACGACCTTTATCAGGCACTGTGGACAGGGCGAAGCGGCCACACCCATGGCACAGATGATAGTCCAGCCGAATCCCCACAACCGATGATGCACACACATGATGATGAACATGTCTGAAGAAGGAAGATGTGACTAATGACGCCCACAATATAAGAGAAGAGGTTTATTGCCGGTGCGTTCCTGTGGTGACTTTATGAATATCGAGAGCGAGACGAGACAGAGCAGCGTCCAGAAATATGCCAGCGATCAGCAGCGTGAGGCGAGAGAGCCGAGTAAAACCCAACACACCGAGCGTTGGCGATGCTGCTGACTGATGGCGCGTCTTCTTCAGAAATCGCCTCCGCCGTTAAAGCCATACTGGCGACCTAAGAGTCTGGAGGCCGAGTGCTGTGGTATGGCTTGAGATGGGACACGCGGACGACGTCACGTGCACGCCGATTCACGTCGTCAGATAAGAAAGCTGCCTCCAGGGCTGGGCAGAGATACTCAGAAAAGTATTCCGGAATACAGATATCGAAATACACGGACTGGAAGCCTAAAATACAGATACTGAGATACATTTCCCTTTAACGTAACGGGATATTTCGGAGACGAAAAAAGTATTCCCGAATACAGTTACAGCGATACAGATACTCGAATACTTTTTTTTATTTCAAGAATGCTCATACCACGCAAAGACACTTATTAGTGCAGCATAATGTTGTAATTAAAGTTACAGCGCATCGAAACGTTCAGTTCATTTATTTATTTATTACAGTATTTATTTATAGCAGTATTTATTTATTACTGTTCCAAGGCGGTATCCGCGCGGGGGGTCGCGAAGTAATAGATTGCCACCCTAAAAAAATTAGGCTTGCTGTACTGACCTTGAGACACAGCGACTTTCTTCGGCAGAGGCCGACAACACTGCCCCCGCGATTCTGCCGTCTGTGGCGTCGCGCGCTTTACCACATGGACCATTCTGTGCTTGAGGGGAAACCATCGCTGGCCTATCTATCGGCGACCAGCGGTGCGCCTTTGCTTGTCTTGGCACAAAAAAGAAAAAAAAGCATGTCATTCCCCCATTGGAAACACGCCTCAACTCATTTACGACACAAAAAAACAATGTAACGAGATACCCGTGTCCTGCATAGTATCGCGATACAGGCGATACATCGTAAATGTATTTCACTACTGAGACACAAATACATTTTTCAAATGTATCTCGATACAGAAATACAGATACTCAAAAGTATCTCTGAAATACTATCGCGATACTCTTGTATCGTGATACTGCCCAGCCCTGGCTGCCTCAGTGTGAAAATTCACCATGGTGGTTTGCTCCATAACGCGGTAAGGGGCCTCGTACTTTCGGACGAGTTTTGTGGAAACCCAGGATTTTCATAAGGAACAGCCAGCCACCTAAGAGATCCCGGGAAACTGCTGGGACATCGAAGGGACTCGGCTTTCTTTTCTTCTGGCGCTGTTGCGCTTGGGATGTAAAGATGCACGCGAGTTGGTGGCACTGTTCCGCTTGTCGGGCAGCTTCGGACACAGGTGGGCATTCAGAAGCGTCAGCACTGTATGGAAGGAGTGTCGGTGGTGTTCCGAGGTTCGCGTCCATACAGGAGGAAGAAAAAGTGAGAATGCCGTGGTGACCTGTGTCACGGTGTTTTAGGCGAACGTTATGAATGGAAGACCGCGGCCCCAGTTACCATGATCATATGTCACGTACATCGCGAGCATAACACCGATGGTGCTGTTGAATTGTTCAGTGAGGCCGTTAGTCTGTGGCTGGTATGGCGTGGTTCTTCGATGAAGAACGTGGCATTCGGGAAGCAGAGCTTCGACGACTTCTGAGAGGAAAGGTCGACCTTTGTCACTGAGGAGTTCCCGAGGTGTGCCATGTCGAAGGATGAACCGGTGTAGGACAAAAGACGGTACGTCCAGCACTGTGCCACTTGGCAGAGCAGCAGTTCCGGCGTAGCATGTCAAATAGTCGTCAGCGACTACGATCCACCGATTGTCATCCGGCGTTATCGGAAGTGGGCCATGGCGATCAATGCCGACCTGGTAAAATGGTTTGCCAGGGCACGGAAGGGGCTAGAAGGCTCCAGACGTGCGTAAAGGCGGTAATTTGCGACGCTGGATAGTAAGGGCAGCACTGAACAAATTTTCGTACGAATTTGTACATTCCGCGCCAACAATAGAGATGCCGAATACGTTCGCATGTTTTGAAATTTCCCTCAAGGACACACGGTCGATCGGCGTGGAAAGAGGCACATAATATTTGTAATGTTAAGCTGCGGTACATGAAGCTGCGATACAAGAAGCAAATATCGTACTCCTGGATTTGGAGTGCCTAGCGTGCTAGTCCGCAAGAAGCATCTTTCATCGTGGCGAACCAACAAAGCGCATGCTGATTCGTTATCAGGTCGCACGAATGACCGTACAATACGAGCGGAACTTGATAAGTGCAAATACAAGAGCTAAGCACTTCTTTCCAGCGACGCTGCAATTGGCGTCTGCTTTTGTCAGCGTGCGACTCGCATAGGCGACGACCTATTCCGAGTAGCCGGGTATACGTTGGGCGATGCCAACGCCAAAACGGGCCCCACAGGCGTCTGTATGCACTTCAGTTGCAGCTGTTGGGTCAAAATGACGAAGAATTGGACGAGAGGTGAGCGGACGACGGATGGTAGCGAACGCGATGTCGCAGTCAGGAGTCCAGGAGGACAGGACTCCGTCACCGCGTTGGAACTGGGTCATTGGCGACAGAACACCGTGCTTAAACGAGTGGCCTCAAATGACCAGCTCCCACGCTGCGAAGCGGCCCTTTTTGACGACTAGTTGCACTCCTGCGTTCGTTAAACACGTCAAAAGCTGTCTGAGCCGATGTAGGTGTGTGGGAGAATTAGCAGAAAAAACGACAATATCGTCGAGCTAGCCTAATCGCATAGACCACTTGAGGCCCGGAATGTGTTGTCCATGGGTCGTTTTC
>NC_051180.1:151360862-151384282 GCF_013339695.2 Rhipicephalus sanguineus
GTATTAGGTGTTTGTGTCCTTTACTAGAAAACACACAGATACGTAATTCTAAAGAACAGCAGTGTTTCTTCTTCGGCTGCGCTGAAAATGCGGGTGCGCTGAAATGCGACGCTATGCACAAAAAAGCCCTCTTCTGACGATATGGTGCTGCCACCGGTTTCCTGACGTATTGCCAGATGGCGTCCATATCTCACACAGCGCCTCTTCTATCGTCTTTCGACGACCTTTGCAGCGAAGCACGCAGATACGCGGCCACTTTTTAAGCAAAGGTATTATAAATCGCAGATATCGGGGCCGTGCGCAAAAAACCGGCGCCCGCGAGCGCAAAATTCGGCCCTCGAAGGCGCGACGGTCACATGCGCATGCGCCGTTTTTCAATAACTGATGCTCTCTCGATCGCGGACTCGTCGGCAATCAGCCGTTTCTGATGTGGCAGTCTGATCTTTTATCGATGTGACGTCGTTTCGTGTTGCCGCATTGCATTGTTGCCTAGATATGAACCCAGAACCGTTGTTGTTGCCTCTAGCAACTTAAGTGTTGAGCTGCCATAGCACGTGAATGAAGGTCCGATTCCTTGCATGGAGGGAGGAAAGAGTTGGGAGCAAGCATTGCGCAATGCGAAAGAAAGAAAGAAGGAAAGAAAGGGAAGGAAGGAAAGAAAAAGAAAGAAGGAAAAAAGAAAAGAAAGAAAGAAGAACAGAAGGCAGGAAAGAAAAAAAGAAAGAAGAAAGAAAAGAAGGAAAGGAAAGAAAGAAGGGAAAGAAGCAAGAAAGAGGAGAAAGAAAGAAAGAACCTTCCTTTGCCCCTTTTCCCTGATGGGGCAAGGGCTCCTCACTTTCGTCGTTTTTAAAACTCGGACGTCTTTGCGAATTTTTCTACTCTCACATGAAACCTCGCGAAGTCTTGCGATGTCTTGTTAGTGTCTCGCCAGGACTGCCGCTCTCGCAATAGCCTCACGATGTCTTGCCAGTCCTCGTCAATCGTGCTATATTTTGTTCGCAGTTAAAAAACCAACGAAAGGAGACACTCCAATAGACAGAGAGCGAGACAAAAAGAGAAAGAGAGAGGGGCAAAGGAAAGATAGGGAATCTGACCACGTTGAGCCTGATTTGCTGCCCTACACGGGGGAAGGGAAGGGGACGGAAAGGAATAGGAATAGAAGAAGGAAAGAGAGAACAAGTGTTACGCGCGCAATGTAACAGCGCTCACTGAGCATGTGCGGACGGTCATAACCGAGAGCTATTTCAGAGTTCGGTTCCACTGCGATTGTCATAGAGAAATGGACTATAGGATCTACTATATCAGGAAAGTGACAGTCCGTTTAGGTAAGGCTAAGTAAACACAGGCGAAAGCCTGTGCTCCCACAAGAACCTGATTAATTTGACGTTCTCAGTCAATTGCATTGTTCCTCACACCCCACCCAACCCCCTCTGAAACTTGCTGCCCCTCAACCGGTGCTGCACAACCTCCTCCATCGGCTAGCCTTTGGCCAAGCGATGATATCATTTGATGACGTCGTTGATGACTTCATGTGACATTTTGCTCTTAGCGCCATTTGACTGCCTGTAAGGTCATGTGCCTGTACCTTTCGTGTTCACGCCACCAACGTTAGGCGCCGCCGAATTTTTTTTACTAATGAGACATGTAAGGTTTGTGTTTAAAAAAAAATAAAGGTGAACCATGGAGAGTACTTATAGTACGCTACTACAGACCTTTTTACGGGGGAGAAAAAACGCCGCCATGCTGGGCTGCGCACGGGAGTACGAAGGCTGACGTCACAGGCTCGGCAGTGCTTTTTCGGGGGGTCACACCTGTTTAGCGCAGTCCAGAGAGTATACATATTATGGCGGCGCCCAGGGAGCCGTCTGTGAAAACGTCTATCGGACAGCCTTGTGCAGCTGTTCCTAAGAGGAAAATAAGGAAATGAGAGAACCTCGTGCATAAAGGAAAGTTTTATTGCACGAGTAACTTGCTGTACGTAAAGTCAAGAACAACCACAAACACATAAACACAACGCGTACGTTTCTTAATTATGCACTGATACGTCGTAATATAGCCCTGCTCAACTATAAGCTGCCACATTTTAGAAGCAACACAAACAGGAACAGATCTGTACGCATACTCGCAATCTTCGCATATATACAAACACACAAGTGGGAGAGGACAGTTAGTACGGGACTACTGGGTACTCCAGCTGCCCGTTCCTTAGTTGTTTAGAAACAAAAGTTACCGACTCAGAGTACTGTGCACTCTACTACGGGAGAGCGCTAAGCCATTCAGAATGAAGTCATTTAAGAGTTAATGTACTTATTTGTTTCGCATTCGCTAACCGCGGTTTCGCATTCGCCAGACGCTCGCGCCATGTCAGTGCGGCGGCGTATGGTGGCCGGCGTGTCGCATTTCCATGCTGCTAGCGGTTGTTTTCCGGAATTTGGTTGCACTAGAAGACAAGGCAGAACCCCACAAATTTTCGAACAGTCTATGTCGGCCGGGAACATGAATAACGGTCTCAAACTACACCCGGCCGAAAGCGAAATTTCATGTTAAATAGTGTTCACATAGGCATTTATATGCATTTAGGCGCAAAAGACATCGCATGCCACGCTGTCAGTCCTTCCCATTAACGTTGTATATGCCTTCGTAAAAGCAATTCCCAACGAAAGGCGATAGAGAAGCGAAGCTTCGCGTCGATGAAGGCCGGATGGAGGTTGGAGTTGCAGTGAAGGGTTCAGTTGATGTAGTCCGTATGTTGATGCTTGGTGCGTTCCACTCGTCATTGTGAGACTGCGGGCCAGTTGTCGAATTGCCTTGCAGCGTCTGTACCTTGAAACGGAATTGGGACGATGTTTGCTTCCTGATGTGATGCGCGAGCAGCGTGATCGGCGGAATCATTTCCACTGATGCCACAGTGGCCAGGTAACCACTGGAAGTCAATATCGTGGCCTTTTTGAATTACGTGGTGGTGAAGTTTCACGGTTTTCATACGTCAGCACATCGAACACTTGCTGTGCCACTGCCCTCGTTTTGCCTCGGAAAGACAAGTACTGTCCAACGCACTGCGGCGACTGGATGATCAGAAAATTTCCGTGCAAGTGCTACTACAGCACCGTCCACATCTCTCGACGGCCCACAAAGCAGTGAAAGCACTCGTGTTTTTTGAGAACGACGGGCTTATGCGAATGCCTCTGACTTGTGGTGCAATCCCGCACGCTGTAGTGAATGCGCCGCATATCTTCTCCCTCTCCTTTTTTTTTCTCTTCCCTCCTCTCTATTTCTCGTCTTTCTGTTCCCCTTCCCCGATCTCCCAAGTGTAGGGTAGCCAACCGGAAGTGTTCCTGGTTAACCTCCTTGCCTTCTCCTTTTCCTGTTTCCTTCTCCTTCTAGGCGCAAAAGCCGCTTATATTAAAGGCACCATCAAAACACTAAAAAAGCCCTCCTTAACATCTAATTCATGCTCATATATCAAAGTGGGGTGATAGGAACGCAAGGAACAAAACAGGCATTTGCCTATAATCCGGTCTCTAGTCATAACTTGAACCAATATTTTTTTATGAAACTTCCCATGTTTTTTTCTGGAACATTATTCTGTGCAATAAACTACGATAAATGAAAACCACGAATAACTTTTGACGTTATAAAATTTCGACTGAAATGCAACCACCTGAAATCACACTTTTTTTTTAGCTATACCATACCTAATATGGACGACAGCGCAAATATTCTAGTTTATAGCACAGCCAGCATGTATAGCTACATTGCCGCCTAGCCATTTTTGTTTTTCATCACAGGATTGGCACTTAAGACTGTTCGCGTGATGGGCACATTTTGGGCAATTTCAGTCATTAAATTCTGATTAGTTTCACGTTTTTTGCCTAACATACTTGAAGTGTCTTTTTAAACAGCCCTTCTTAAGGCAGACACAAAGCAATCAGTTTAGAATCAAAATATCTAAAAAGATTTCTGAAAAGGTAACAACATACCTTAAAATATTACGTTTGGCCGAGCAGTGATGTCGGGATCTTTGCTGAAACTTGGCAGGAAGTTGATGTTCTCGACCGAAAACCAGTGATGCGAACATGTGTCTGTGTGGGAAAAACACCTACCTGAAATACACGAAAGGCGCTTGACGTCACGAAAATGAGCAAGCAAGCGTGATTGGTTGGGGTATCAATGCAAATTCTCTGTGGATGATACAGCGATGACTGTGGGCAGAGCTTGCATTTATACTTATGTTGTACAAACCTCCTTGACTGTCAACTACTGCAAATGCTGGGACACTCGAACAGATTTACTTCTATTGGTGAGCTGCTACTTCCATCAAAGCTACTATCGTATGTGTGCTGGTTCCTCACCCCGTTCTCTACACGAATACGTTGTAAAATGATTGAAGAATCAAAACATTCTTACCATAACGGATACACACGGTGAACAGCACTATTCCTTTTGTAAGGCAAACTCCTGTATAGCTGCTTTCTCGGTTTTTATAGTTTCGTGCACGTAATTGGTCGGTCCCTCACCACTAAAGTGCAGTTCAGTATTGCGTTATCTTCAGGATTGGTTCATTTTCTTTCGACGTACCGCTATGCCCAATAAATCCTAGACATGCTACCGCCACCTCCTTGGCTGCCACACAACGCCTGGTGGTATAAAGGTAGCGCTACGGCTTTCCCTCCTTCAACTTATTCAACATTTCTGCCACGGACGCACACACCCCGCCAAATATACATGCGTCACTGTCTAATGTTAAAACAATTCGCGAAGTGTTTTGCGACAAGATAATTCCTCGAAATAAATGTGTCTCTAAGAGACCTTGCGATCATGAGTGATGCCCGCTACCTTTTCTTTCTTAAGCAAGTAGTGTACAGCGAAGATAAGCAGGCTTAAAACAAACAACAATCAACCAAGACAGAATGATACTAAGAGAATATTCAGGGGAACAAGCAAACACGCGACCAAACGAAGTAAAACAGATTATAAAGCGCCAACACATTATTTCCACAAAGCTCATGTTACATTTTTGTACGTCAGAACCAAAGGTCGGCAAACTCACTCATGAGTCGACGCACTCAGACTCACCCTGACTCAGATAGGGCCGTGAGTCTGAGTGAGTCCGAGTGAGTAATGTTTTGATGAGTCTGAGTCCGAGTGAGTCCGGCTGAGGAAAATGCTGGTGAGTCTGAGTCCGAGTGAATCCTAAGCACAAAATATGATTCTTGGGTGAGCCTGAGTGAGCTCCACCTTCTGTTGCCAACCTATGGTCCTATCTACTCTTCTTCAGCATTACTATCAGTATTATATCGGCTTACGCTTATACTCAAGTCTACTCATACATATCTGAACGCATGAGCGTTTATGCGCCACTTCAATATTTATTGATCATGCGTCCCCCCGCAAGCTCTTTCACGGGAAGTTCTTGACAAAAATACCTCGTGTGAGTCGCGTATTTTATAAAGATGTCCTTACTGGATTGAAACCCATAATAATAAGTATTTGAATGCACAAGATCAAAAGGCGTATCATAGAGCATCGATTATGTGAGATAATGGCGTTAAATAGCTTTGACACCATGATCGAAAAAGCTCATTTTACACTACCGGACTCATCAGTCGACTCACTCAGGCTCACTCATGCTCAGGTCAAGCCGTGAGCCTGAGTCTCAGTGAGACTGGCTGAGTAATATGTTGGTGAGTTTGAGTTCGAGTGAGTCCGCTCGCGAAAAAGTTTAGTGAGTCTGAGTCCCGAGGGAGTCCGGCTGAGGAAAATTTCGGTGAGTCCGAGCCTGAGTGATACATCAGAACAAAATATATTTCTTGAGTGAGTCTGAGCGAGCTCCAATTTTTTGCCGACTTATGGTCAGAACACACAAGGTTTTCTATAGAGCATTCACCACCAGCCCCCTTGTATATCAAGGGGTACGTAGCTTACAGTACCATGCATATATACAAGGTTAGGGTAACCTGAAGAGATACTTCTGGGTTGCTACCCTACACAGTGGAGAAGGAAGATGCGTAAAGATAGACGGAAAGAAGAGGGAAAAAAGATAAAGGAGGTAAGCACGGAAGAACTGAGTTCTCTTTAATAGGCTACCGTTGCGTAACATCTTCTGCAGTGCCAAGACGGGCCAATACGGTTGCCAGCGACTGTTTGCTTGAGCGCGCTGTAGAGAGGACAGAAAAATAATAATAACATGGTCAACAGTTTCTTCGCTCTAGTAGTGATCGCAAACAGCGCTATCTTTCATTCCGATGAGGTAGGCAAAGATATCACGCCACACCCACGAAGAGAATGATGATTTGAGGAGCTGGCTCGGAGATAATCGGGTAAACCGTGAATGCTCCGAACAATTCCTCTACTGTCATATAAAAACGTCACACGTTGTTATAGTAGCGATTATGGTCAGGTCGTTGTCGAACCACAAGCGGTCGCAGACCTGTGGTTCTGCCTGCGTTATTATCGTCGTCAAGGCTCTCGAAGAACAAGAGGAAGAAGACTTCTCTTTTGCGCGGGCGTGCGCATGTTGCAGTTGGCTATGCTATATGTGGTTTTGCCTGTGTTAATATCATCATCAAGGCGCTCGAAGAACAAGAGGAAGAAGACTTCTCTTTCGCGAGAGCTGCGCCTATAGCGGTCGCCTCTGGAACTAAGGTTACGCTTACGGCGCGGGACTTTGCCCCAGCTTAAGAACTTGGCGAGCCAGCTCCTAATATTTAGGAAAAGCGGCACCAAGTCACCGCCGACAAAGTACTGTTACCTCGAGTCGAGAGAGTCCACACGGAGGACGAAGCAATGTGCGGGGGCTTGTAACTTGCGCAGATTTCCAGTTTTTCGGCTTTTAGTTTGTATCTGCTGAGCCGCAGGTTCGCCATCTGGCTAACTATGACATCTTTCCTGCTTGCGAAATGAATATTGGGGTGGCAAAAATTTTTAAAAAGTCCCACCGTACCCAATGCATTCGATTAAGACGACTCGAAGAGGAAAGCCGTTTTCTTATTTTTCTTCTTCTTTTTCTCCTCATTCGATTGCATTGTCTTTATCGCCCCAAACCCTCCTCCTTCGAATGTTTTGTACACCTACGGTGGTTTCGCACTGCCTCCGAGATCCGAGGTGTTTCTAGCTCTTCGCGCCTCACGTGGTTTTGTGGTGCCTTCGGCAACCGCCCACATTTGACCAAGGAACCGTATCATGTGGTGACGCGATCACGTGACGTCACATTATGTAACGTCATAATGACGTCACAAATTTTGAGGATCTGTAACGTCACGAAGAAGTCACGTGATGACGTCACCACATGATGATTTTTTTGCATCACTTCGTGTTGATGCCGACGCCATCACCGACGGCCGCTTTTCGCGTTTGATGTGCCATCTAAGCCTTTCGCCGAAACAATAATCGAACAGTTTGACGCGAAAAGCTAAATTAATATATCTGCTTCGTTAAATTATTAAACAGGCGATAACTGCGAGTGTTGTATGAAAAAGCGTCTCCAGCGTTCTATAACCACGCGCTCTCGAGTCGAGAATTTTCCAGCCGTTCTAAAGTTTCGTTTTAATAAAGTACTCGTCCAGTAAGTTATATTTCTTTCGTTCAGGGAGCGCTTCATATCCTCTTGCAGCGCACCATCCTAATATAGAAAACGAAACAACCCACATAACGAGCACGTTTCAACGTCTTTCTAATCCTTTCAACGGAATAACTCGTGAATAGCGAAGAAATGAAGATGGAGCCGGGCTTTTCCTTCTTTTTTTTTCAGGACGCAAGACAAACTTCTCGCGAAGTTTTAATATCTAAACTGAATATGTCGTGGCCAGTTCCTTTCTTTTCTTCAGAATGAGAAGGCCGTCGGGCTAAGCGGAAGCGAAAAGAGCGCAGCCTTATTGTTCTGCGCCCGTGACAGCAAGTCAGACGTGGAATAACGCTGAGCAACGAGGCTTTAATTCCCAGCGCTCTGCTTTCAGCTGTTTTGTAAAGGAGGAGGTGCGACGACGATCGGCTTTCGACATTTTTTTTTTCTTTCTCTGTGTAGCTTCTCGAGGCTTCAGCAAAATTGTTGGCCAAGGGCGAAGCACATAACAAAGGCGGAGCCCCAGGAAGCCAAAGAAAAAAAGATTTAAGCTCATTCCATCTCGCCGAGCTCTTCAAGCTTGCTCGTTACCGAAAATTCATGCTTCGATGGAAAGCGCGTCGCCGAGATGAGAAAAAATGGCGGGAAGCCGGAATTGAGAGCTATCATCGTCTTTTTTTCATTACTTCTCATCCGCTCAAGCTGCGCTTTGTTGCGCTGTCAGAATCCTTTGACACGTTTTTATTTTATTTTATTTTTACTTTTTTGCTCTAGGGCTCTCTGGAAGATAAAGATCTCACCACCTCTTCCGCATATTATAGTAGTGCTGCGAACGACACACTAATTACTGGCGCATGATCCACGTTGAATATCAGAGAATGTAAAGAAAGACACAACGCGTGGTGGCATATGCATGAAGAGATGGCAGAGTGTCAGACGAGAGAGAGAGAAACGTATAAGAAAGACAGGGAGGATACCCTGTACTTGGAAAAGCGAAAGAGGATATGAGAGATTAAAATACCAGAAAAAATTCGGCAGATCCCACGTACCGTGGGAGTCGCTGTTATGCGAAGCATGCGGCGGGTAGGTGGCTGTGGCGTAACTTTTTTTACTGAGCGACACGTTACAAAATGACGCTGAAGATTTGTATAAATTTTATACGCACACTCATATATGTTGAAGAGACGCATATGTGTTATATAACCAGTTGTTTACGGTTGGCTAACGCTGCCAATGGCAACGTGGGTATTACCCACACCAGAAGCGGTAAGCTGATATGTAGTGCTTATACGTGTCCAGAGAACGCACGCACGTTTCACGAACACGTGTGCATGTGCGCAAGAAGTTCTTGACAGTTCTTGAACAAGGACATCATCACCGTGATCAGTGAGCACCAGCAGCTGGTCATGACTTGTTATAGGATCCGGTCGTGGTCGTGGTGGCGAGGAGTCCATGTGTAGTGAAATATGTGGTATAGTAGAGCTGTTGGAATTCGTGGATGCCTCGGTCATTTCGTCGACAAATTGTCTGTCGACAGAGCCGGCGACATGCCGGAACCTGAAGCCACCCCTCGCGTTGGTGAGGTATAGGCCGTCGAGGCTGGTAGACCTGGATAGTGCTACGTAGACCAACATTAGTGGATGGTTTCTGTCGTATTTGTAGACTACCTGGGCGTATGTGGCCTACGTAGCCCAGTCTACAAAGCGGCTGCCAATCAATCTGGCATCATCCTCGGTCAGCATGAGGTCATCGCCCAGCCTCGTAAGAAATGAAGAGGACACTGCGTCGTTCTGGCGGACTAAGCGCACTTTACGGTGTGGTGATGTGGATATCACATGTAACTTTCGTTAATGTATTCCTCCGGGGTCCAGCAATGCTTCAATATAGCTTGCTGAATCATAGGAATACAAACGTAATGTTTATTAGACTGCTATAAAAGTGGAGCCAGCACTGGAACTACAGACGTTAATCTGATATGACGCCTGTATCGTAGGAGTAGACATCGTAGGAGTATCATGTAGTGTTTATTACTTTCTTGTAAAATTAGATAGCCAGCACGACAACCACAATTGACGTTGCACCGCTATTACGCCGGCGTAGGCTGTTTTTCCAAACCAATTTATAGACCTGGCGTGGCTCAGTGGTAGAATACCTGATTGCCACGCAGAATGCTTGGGTTCGATTCCTGCTGGGGTCCTAGTTTTCATTCTTTCCATTCGTTGAGTCAACGCTGCCGATGTTGGTTTTCCTTAACGCTCTTGCGTTTAGGTTAACATTGTCTGTTCTCGCCGTTCCTGGGTAGATATAAACTGTCAATCACCTGTGGCGCATACCCGTACACCGCGGCCCGTGGTAAACGGGTAGTACCACACGTGTCTAGTGGAAAGGGTTTGACGACGTACGCGACAAGATTTTAACGTTATTGATGTCATGACCTGGCAGTCATATTCGTCAAATCCTCTTACCCTCCCATGCAAATGTTGGTCTACACCAAGTTAAAGAGGCGATCATGAGAGCACCCAGACGTAGGCGGCTAGATAGATAGATAGATAGATAGATACGTAGATAGAAACGCCCAAAGTGCCAGAGGTTCGCTAAGAAATGCTTCGCATTTAAAAAAATGGCCGAGGACTAGCTCTTCTTAACCTACTTATCACGAGCGAGATGTACGTTTGGCTTAGTTTTGCAAAGACTATGCACACAGTGTTTCGTTAAAGTTAAGATTCTTCTTCTCCTCGGGTTTCTGAGCGATGGCGGCGACTGCAGTAACTTCAATCTTAGCACGCTTCCGCGCTCGGTAGGCTTCTCTATAACATGCTAATATGGCCTCCCTTTGTCCCACTGTTTCAACAGGCAACTTGGCTTGAGATTTCGCAGCCTGCCGTGTAGCTCCATCGACCGGATGATTCGATTCAGACTGTTGCTTGCGCTCAAACACACGCACAGACGGCCAAGCCGGCGCGCTATCCATGGGGAGACTGACCCGTAAGCTACCAAGCGCCGGCGAAGCAGCCGTTCAACCTTCGACTGGTCACGTGGTACCGCAGCGGCGAGGCTCCGAGCGACGACGTGGCGTGACGTCACACCTGCCACACTCGCGCACCGGCGGCCCGCGCTCCAGCGGCTCAAGGTCTTGCGACCCGACGAAGGACCTAGGGAGACACAGTAGTAGTATAGCTTTCTCAAAAACAAATCCCAATGGTGTACGGCGGTGACTATAGTCTTGAGATTCCTCAGTAAGCAAATTGCACGCCGCTTTTCTAGGTCTATTAGGCACTGGCCACACTAGGTGGGAAGCATAACTGCTGCGTCATCTTTTGTGTAGAGTAAGAACCCTTCCTGTGTGTCAAAAGCATGACATCATTGAATGCTGCACAAGGGAGCTATGTTAGATATACGTGCTATAAATTGCGTCACCCTTTCTGAAAAGGGGGTGAGGTCATCTGACCGCCCAGACGTATCCATCGAGGGACTTATCCTGCCCCCGTTTTTCCTAATGAAGTCACCTCCTCCGAACAACCTTTCATTTCTTCTAAACAAACAAACAAACAAATAAAAAGCCGTTCGGTGACACTAATCATTTTTTTAAGCTTAGATGCGTTATCTCAGCAGTTGTATACGCATGTCTTACGGGCAGAGGGGCGTAGCCAGAAATATTTTACGGGGTGCAGGGGGAGGGTCAACCGCCTCTTACGTATGTTTGTTCGTGTCTGCGTTTGTATGTATGCGTGCATACAAACAGATGCAAAAAAAGGAAAATTTTCAGGGGCAGGGGAACCCGCCAATCCGCCAATGCCTACGCGCTGTACTCAAGAAAGCTGGACCTTGATATTTCAGTTGCATGTGAACCCGAGTGTCCGTACAGCCCCGTAAAGTTGGTAAGCGGTGGTGAGCTCTCAAGATACAATGCTAAAGAAAGAAAAAAGAACACGCCACTTCCGCGTCGTACGTTCGCGATCGCCAGAAGGGCTAATAAGGATAAGTTACCTTCACGATATTTCTTGGCGTCCATTACGGGAGGTTAGGTGAGCCCCTTAATCGTAACGTGCGCACAGTGTGAGGCATCAATTGAGAGATACCGTTCTATCCGGGACGCGTTCCGACCGGGAGAGATCCACTGCTCGTGGTAAATGTAGCGCACCGGCTACAAACGAGAGTACGGGTGTTAGGTAGATTGTATAGAACGGCAATATCGGGAAGAGAAAAAAAACAACGTTCTGTACGGTCTAGGGAGCGCTCCGCCATGTTCAGATAAGTAGCAGTGACTGTTTTTATCTGGCGCGTAGGGCCAAGCAGTAGTAGCACACTCTAACGCGATTTGACCAAGTGGGATTCGTATTGCGAGATTACGCGAGTGCTATTTGGCCGAAAGAAGCGTATTAAGTACCATAAATCTTGATTCTGACCTGCTATACTGGACTGAAAGCTTTCCCATTAACCGCTCGTAGTTTGTTTGGGCTAGCAACTTAGTACAGTATAATTTGGTGTACGAAAGCGCCCAATCATAAGTGCTCCTTTTTTGAGAGTTTGGAATTTTGGGTTTATTTCAACCCAATTGGTGGTTTAGTACTCAAGATAATGTACTATATATAGTGATGATACAAGGAAAAAAAGTACATATCTGCAGCAGGCCCGTAGCCAGGAATTTTTTTCGGGAGGGGGGGGGGGGGGGGGGCACTTGCTGAAAACCTTGACTATTCGAGAAAAACACCAATTTGTACTATTTATTTTTGGTAAAAACACGTACTTCACCAAAAATTTCGGAGAGGGGGGCGACCCCCCCCCCCTGGCTACGGGCCAGATCTGCAGCCTTACTTTTGCTCCACCACACGCGTGGTAAAAGACAACTACATAAGCTACATAAAGCGGTAGAGTCGTACCCTCAGTTTAAAATCATGGTTGAAAAACCACAACGTCAAAAAAAATGCGGGCAGTTCGCACTAAGTCGCGCAAATCTTGGCACAGCGAAGCACGGACCCGTCGACCAACACTTCTAGCTTCGAGGTGCGCGGCTTCCTCCTCGGGGGTACGCAGACTGAGTGTAGCACAATTACTGGCGCTCCTCATCACTTCCAACGCTATGAGACGCCTTCTAGCTTTTATTACCCTGTTTCTCTAACGTAGCAGTAGTTCTTGCACGTGCTCTAAACGTAACGCCAACACGTCATCGCCACGTATTGTTATATCACCGCTTGAGGAGCATCAGTGCAACTTCCCACTTTGCAATCGTGTTGGGCAAAAATGCTGAATTTTAGAGCGCATCTCTTAAGCGCCTGTTCCCGCGTTGAGCGGCGTCGCCGTCGGCGTAACCAACAGAGCGAACGAGGACGAAAGAGAGCGAACGCGGAGTCTGTTGATATCCCGTGCCACTGGCCTTTGTTCCTCCGTCACATGCGCTGGCCCCTCGGTCGGAGCTCGTGCGCATGCAGGGCTGGCACGTGCAGTGTGGCTGGCTTCGCTTGTCGTAACGGGGCTCTCGGCGTTTCCCTTCGTTCGCGATGCCTGCAATGCACAGAGTGCCGTGCGTAGCACTCGAGCGCTGGCAGTTTCTGCGGCAATATGTAACGAATGTTACATTGCTACAACTGTGAATAGCCAGAACCTCAAGCACAGTTGGCGTTGGCCCAAAATGAAGCTGCGCTCAGAAATCGCATTAGGCAGTATCGTAATCGTCGGCGAATTTTTTGCGCACTGCTTATTTGGTCACTCATCTGTTTAATGTGTGCTGACACTATGAGTGTATAATTAATTATTAATTAATTAATTAATTATTTCTTCGAGGACACTACAATCAAAGCGCACCTAATATTCTAGCGGTAGCGTTTAGTCATAGCCGCCTACTTAAAGCCGGACAGGTTTCCCGCATCACCTTTATATTAATGAAAACTAGCATGTGCATGCAAGTAGTACACCGTATAGATGTCGGTTGGCGCAGTTTTAAGCATGCATTTCCCTTCGTGCAATGTTTCTTCAAACTCTAGCGTGCAAACTAGTGAAAGAAACGGCCGGCTTGTTGTCGATAGCGGCGCTCAGGTTCGGTGTCGAATTTATCCCACACGCTTGGCCATCGCTATTTATCCGCGTCAGTGGGTTTCTTCCTTAACATATTGCCACGCCCGCTTCTTCTTTTATTTTGATGTGTTCGAGTTTGACCAGCAAGGACGGTTATCAACGCTCGACGCTGGCCGCGAAGCAGTGTTCGAGAAGCTTCACGATTTTAGTAGATCGTTTTGTTAAGATTGCGCACCGCACGCGAATGTTCCAGCTTTGTCGAGGGATAACGCCGCCACCAGCGATATTGCTGGAAAGTTCCATAGCGCCTCTATAAAAGCCGACGCGCTTGACCGCTTGTCAGTTGATCGACGGTCGACGCTCTGCTCGCCGCTATCAGTGCGTCCAGTGTGTATTTCTGTAAATTAGCTTTCCGTTTATCGGCCACAAGTTCGGCCAAATAAAGACTTTCATCTCGGACACGTCGCCTGCGGTCTTCGCCCACGTCACGACCCCGTGACATCTGGTGGAGGTGGGAGGGGGGCAGTCCTTTCAGTCTGCGGCGGGCTCGACTGTTCAGTCTGCGGCAGGCTCGACGGCTTGACGGGGGCGTCCGGCACATGAACGAGCAGCACCTCCACCAGATGTCACGGGGTCAAATCTTTCTCCAATATTCATTTCCCGCGAGACATTCTTGCGTCGGTAATATACGTTTTCTATTGAAAATCCCGAGATAACTGAGGGTCGACGATCTTTTGACAGCTTTCGTCATATTCGATTGAAAGTGGGAAATGCTATCGAAGGAGTGGGCGATCAAACAGGGAACCACCGACGAACGGGAACCAATTGTCGGGTGCGGCGGGCGTCTCTTCTTCTCTGCTGCCCACGAATAAGCGATTGCACTCACATAATGACGCGATATCCGGTCGCTGTGTTAAATCCCCGCGCGGTTTTCGTCATCTGCACCACCAAGGTCTCCCTCGTGACAGCAGCCAGCGCTCTTCGCGCGTCCGTCCGACTTCGAACGCTGCCGCGTACGCGCTCGAAGCTTCTCAGATTATCAGTATACGCCGCTCAAAATGCAAATCACAAACGCGGTCGAATGAAAGCTGCCTGATGAAAGTGCGTGCGCAGCAAAGCAGGCTGGGTGAAACCGGAGATTTCGCAAATGTCCTCCGCTGGAAGGTCCGCGAAAGGAACACTCGAATGCGAGGGACGCTTAATTCCCATGCAAATGCGACCACGCTCGCTTCAACTCGAAAGCCAAGCTTGTCGATATATGGCTCTTCGAAAAGGTTTACCCGATAGATGAGACTGGCGAGAACACTCGCCTACTGAAAAAGAAAGTCCTAACTTGTGGGGGGGAAGTGACGCGATGATGTCGCAATTATTCTGTCACTGTCAGTCGTGGAAAAGCCGTGTGCATTACTGAACGCCGCTTAAGAAACTTTTTAACGGACACTTCTCCGTTTTTTTGTCGAAAGCGAGTACTGCATTCACGTTAACGGCCTGAGGAGTACCTTGTCTCCAATCTTTGTTTTCCGTGGTTCCGTCTGTGTGCTTTCGTTGGGCAAAGCAGACACTTTTTTTACGCAAAGTAGCGGATTGAAGGGGTCAAGATGGCCTGTAGGGCTTTTTCAGAACAAAAAAAGAATCGTCCTTTCTCATCTTCCAATGTCAGCGCGCGACTTCGAAAATATCGCACTTCCGGACCATAACCAGGAGCCACATATGCGGGTGAGCCGCTTATGTTTTTGGCAGGTACCATCCGAAAGCACTTCTTGAGACTGACTCTTACTACATCTATATTATTATATAGAATGTTTCCTAATTCTGGATAATGTTTAAATCACAGGTAAGTTCGTGATTCTTTATTCAATATTACACCGCATGCTAAAATTATTGTTTTCTGTTTTCCTCTGTAATCTATTCACAAATTTATTTTCCCACCACAGGAAGGCTGTAATAGATTGAGCGCAAACGCACGGGACACAAGAAGACAAGACGACTACACGAGCGCTCGGAAAGTTGTATCTTGCAAAAGTAAGGAATAGTAATGTTGCAGCACTGACCGTACTGATGTGCCCAACGGAATTTCGGTCAGAATTTGAAGAAGGTACGTTATAGTACTTAGCCGTCTCTTTAAGTACAAAACGTGTGACACCCATAATTACTCCTAAAAAGCGGAGCTTGCGTGCACGTGAAGCTGCTTGGCCGTAGATCGTTCCAGTGTAAGTTCTCATCGTCTTGTGTGCAAATGCAACAAAGCAGCATTAAGATATGATTTTGCAAGTACAATGCTGTCAGTGTAGATGAATTTGCAATGTTGGTGCTTCACGGCGGACGCGCAGACGCAGATGTCCTCTGCATAGATAGATTTGCATGCGCTTCAGGTACTAGAGGATCAAGCTCCAAAAACGTGCTCAGGTCGTCAGAAGTCTGTGTCTAAGCGGCGACAGACGTCAAAGTGGAAGATCACCCTATATAAACATATGTAGCCACGGATACACTCACAGCACACATTCGACCCGTTGTCCGGACACCTTGTCACGGTCATGTATCTTTAGCTGCAGAAATACCGCGCACCTTAGTGACATCATTTCTGCCATTCGTGCTTCACTGCCCTCAAATTATACGTCTGCAGCAAGACGGTCCCCGCCTTTACGGTGCCTACATCGACACGAGGTGTGCCTTGCAATTCCAGGAATTACGAAGAAAGCCGGGAATTCCATCAAGTGCCCTTAAACAGGCCTCTTACTCCACTTACATGAGGTGCACGATGATCACACCCCGCTGACACCAATGGTTCACTTAAGAATAGAAGCTCAACTGCCGCGGTAATAACTCTTGCAAGACCTGTCACAACTCAATATGTTTCACGCGGAATTAACCATAGCTGCTGAACCACGGTGTAAGCACATTCAGGTGTTGACACTGCGCGCGCCTAAGCGGCCAGAAAACTTTCGGTCATGGGTCCGTAGAGCGGTGCGCCATCTAATGGCTCGAGGCGGAGAGCGCCCGCGAGCACCCGAACCACGGTGATGCCGCGTGAGCGCCGCCGCGCTCTCCGTGTCCTCTCATGTTACTCTCTCGATTTCGCCCCTCGACGCCGCTTGGCGGACGCACATTATCCAGCAAAAGGCACAGAAAAATGCACGTTATCAGCAAAATGCGCGTTGCTATGGGGAAGACTGCCCCGCTGTTCGTAGCCCCTCCAAGAAGGCGCCGATGAAACTGCATGTCATCTGATAACAACCCGAACATTATCTGGCCGCGCGTGAATTGCGGTTTTCCATGCGTTAGGGGAAGAGTGTCAGCACCTGAGAATATTCTTACACCGTGTGCTGAACTCACAGCCCTCCTTGCAGCTTTTCAGGTTAGCTTAGAATAACCACCTAATTATTGGTTTATATGTACTGTGCAATACTATGTGACGTCGCATACGAAGGGTGGATCGTTCATTCATACGAAATCTCTCAAGTTCGCTTCTGAACGAATAAGGGGGGAGGGAGGAAGAAATAGGCGGAAGGACAGGGAGCTTAGCCAGTTCTCAGACCGAATGGCTACCTTGTGCTGGGGAAAGAGGCAATGGGAATAAAATATAGTAGAAATGAGATGCCACTAAAAAAAAGGAAAGAACAGTAATAATAATATCTGGGGTTTAACGTCCCAAAACCACGATATGATTATGAGAGACGCTGTGGTGGAGGGCTCCGGAAATTTCGACCACCTGGGGTTCTTTAACGTGCACCTAAATCTTAAGTACACGCGCCTCAAACATTTTCGCCTCCATCGAAAATGCAGCCGCCGCGGCCGGGATTCGATCCCGCGACCTTCGGGTCAGCAGAGGAAAGAAGAGTAAAAAAGGAGAAGAAAATGGATGAAAAGGGGAGAAGAATACGATATACGACCCTGCTTAAAGTATCTATTGAAGACCAGGGCCCGAATTCACAAAGCTTTCTCTTGCCTACGCAATTTCTTAGCCAAGAATTCTCGTATCTCGAGGGATTACGATAGCAATGGTACGAATTTAACTTACCAGCCACTTTTGAGGGCAAGGAGGCAACGCGAAAGCCGATCAAACGACAAGGAAGGAAAGAAGTGCGCGCAGGTGACAGAGGGGCAGCACGCGAAGCGTCTAGCATCGAGGGTATACGATGATAGCCAATGTATTTTCGCTGCATCTCAGCTTCCAGTTCCGGGCGTCTGCTACAGCTCTTACGCATTGCCGCGTTGCCGCAGACGTCCTGGGTTCTTGCGCGAAGCCCAGTGCTCGTGTTTCATCGATGACCATAGCTAACAAAGATCTAGTTGCTCGATGGCGTTAATAATCCGTGCGCTATCCCGTCAAGTGCAGGCGAACAACGCTCCAGACGCACTGCATCTTTAAACCGCGCGTAAATTGAAACATTGAAGTTTTGAAGATGCGACCGAAACGTCTCCCCCTGTTTAACACAACCAGTTTAGTTACATTTTCATGAAGCTGCGCTGCCACTAAACTAACTAGGCATGTTTGAGCACGGTATGGTGGTTGCCATTAGGGTGTTTTGTAGCTAGACGTAAAATGCTGCATTTCTTACGATCTCAGTACAAGACATAGGAACGGCTTTTGAGCCTACGGAGAACTGTACAGAAATACAAAGCAGTAGTAAGAAAGGTATCATAGCGTAATGCCGCAGGTCCGATTCACCGCAGCATTTTGACAGGACTGGAATGAGAGAGCAATCGTATACGCTTAGATATGTGCACGCGTAAAACAAGGAAGATTCGTCGGGAGGTTTCTACGTGCTAATGCTTTTCAGAAAACACGGCGCAGTCACTTCGTCCTTGCGGAGTTTGCGTGAGCAAACATAAAAGAAGCGGTGTTGTCTCGGCCTGAAGTGACATGACTACACATGCGCCTGGATTCGCAGGGCGCGCGTGCTGCGCGTTCGCACGATTAATAATAAGAAAAAAAAGAAAGAGACGGCGTTCGCGTTACTTACTAACGTCTATGGGAGCGAAAGCCATACAAAAGCGAGCGAACGTGTGATTGTGCTTATATATGAGAATCGAAGCAAATTAAGTGAGTAGTGATTTGTTTAGTGAAAGTTTATTTAAACGACAATAATCTAAACACATTGAATATTCAATTAGTGAAAGTGTCATTAGTGACAGTCAATTAGCGATAGTTGATTAGTGGTGTCGCACTCGATACAAAGTGCACGGTAATATAGCCCCATTTGATGGCTTTAACCTTCGAGTCACCTTAGGCGAATGCATTAGGATCCCGAGTTTTTTCTTCTTTTTTTGATCGACTTTCACCGGACTTCTTGAATTACGTGTCTTTCGAGGGAAAGATAATATATATATATACAATGAAGTAAGTGTTACAGTGGCCAGCTCTCTTCTGAAACACTGCAGTGGTGGTCGAGTCGTTACAGCGTCAGACTACAATGCGGGAGGTACTGGGTTCGATTCGCAGTGTCGCCAAGCACCCGCGTATTCTTTTTAATGGAAAAATGGACAGCACGGCCTGAGGTTATGTGTTGCGAGCACTCTTTTCTTGAGAAGGTGGCCTTTCCGCTCTCTTCTTTCACGCCCCTTTATACCCAAATGCGCTGCGCCGTGCTCCCTCACGGATCATAGAAATAAGAGTATCTTTTTTTTGCTCTAACCACTACTATCGCAAGGGTGCCCAGTCCTGACACCCAATTATCATATCTGGGCATTACTTTTCACGACTCTGGCTATTCGACCGCCGGTCAGACATCGCGGTGTTTTCAATAACATCAGGAGACACGCGGCGGCCAAAATGCTTGCGGCCAAGATGACTGCCATTGTCGGGACACGTTTCCATGCTAGTTGGGTGGGATTCATTACAAGCAGCTGCGCAAAACGACAGGGACAGAGAGAAAACACACAAACACAGTGATGTGTTTGTGTCTTCTCTCTCGGTCTCTGTCGTGTTGCGCAGCTCCGTGTAATGCCTCTGTCAATGGTTATAAAGAACTCCAGCAGGCTATCGAGTTCTGAGGAGAGGGCAAAACAGTACGCCTGGGAAAACATTACGGCCAATTCATTTGCGTCATAAAGGGCTACTCTTCCCTTGGTAAGCACATGAAAATTTTAAACGAGAGTTTATTCTTTATCAACAGCAGTTACAGTATAGATGACAGGTGAACAGACAAAAATCCGCATATTCAGCTTGACTAGTTTTGTGCCCTTAATAGTAATTGGCAACACGTCAGACAATACGTAGAAATACCACGCACATATGTAAAAGTATGTACAGCCACGGGCGAAAGCTTGGTTCTGCTGGTTGAAGTCGACTAGTCTGTTGTACATATTCGACAAACGCAATGTGCAGAAGCAATGTTACACAGAGGAGCTGTCCTACAAACTTATTTTTGCTGGTTGGTTGCATAGTCCTCAACTTCTTGCTCAGAACTGTATTTTTTTAAGTGAAACATCTTGTTTGAATGCACACATTTTTTGTAAGGTTACATTAACTTTTGCGCAGTAGAAAACATATTTGAGAAATGAAAATGAGATAGAAAAAGAACTAGAAATCAAATAGCAAAATTTTTATGAAAGTTACACTAAACAAAAAAACGTAAGTTTTTGTTTAAAAGATACACACATACATACATACATACATACATACATACATACATACATACATACATACATTGAGTAGTAGTTAATAGGATGAACTGCTATAAAACAACAATGCTGATACACGCAGTCTTGAGCACATGAGGTTTCAAGGCAGTAACTTACGAGAGAAATCTCTCACCACTCTTATGTGCTAACTCGGCATTTCTCGAACCCTCTTGGAACAATTTGATTGTATAGTTTCTGCTTCTGCCCACCTCACAAGCAGTTTTTATACATTTTCGTGGGCGGCAGCCTACGACGATATATAAGAAAAGAGCCCCCGACAATGTGATGTCAAGGAAAAACGCAATGCATCACATTTTGGTACATGTCTGCAAGATGACACATAGTTTATTTACACAGTCCGGCATATTGACAACACTATAACAAGCTATGTCAGGTGACGTGGGCTGGAAGATTGGCACAGCTCGGACAAACTCTGGACAATACATAAATAAAACAATTCACTGTTACTAAGCTCCTCGGTACAAATAATGCTGTTGTTGACATGTAAATACCCTATTGCTTCTTCTGAAAACACTCCTCAAAAAGGTTTCAAAATGTGCACATGTGCCGATGTCACGGATCTCCGGATAACAGCCGGACAGAAGGAATGGACAAGGCGAGAGCGTTACACACACCTATTTTAATTACACACAAAAAGAAAAACACACATTGTTACCCCAAACCACTGTAAACATATAAGACATACCGGCACTAAACAAAGCAAAGCTATCATACAGACAACAAACAAGTGATACAAGTCGCTAAACCGTATGAAGCGTTCGTCGCTTAATGAACTCACAGCGTTCCATGCGAGATGAGTCGATGCGTTGCGTTGGTTCCTGGAGCCAACGTCGGCGTACAAGTCGGTGACGCTGTCTTTCTCTGGTACGGAACGCGAGCTGGCGTTGTCGTTGAGGCTTGGAGGCTCGGAGTCAATGACCTCAGCGTCGACTTGCGCTGGTCAGCATTTCCCGGGAACTGGACTGGCTCAGGCGAGGCCTACGGAGCGGTGCCGTAGGACGAAGCGTTCGGGACACAGGCCGATGACGCTCCCTGGCCGCTGAGGGTGTTCGCGCCTGCCATCCATTTCCTAGGACGTGTCCTTCGATGTCCGGTGACTACGGTGCGATGCCGTAGAGCGATGGAGCACGAGCCTACGGTGCGATGCCGTAGAACAAAGGCAGCCAGAGCGCCCGGAACACAGGCCGGCGACGCTCGTGCCCGCCTCACGCGCTCACGATCGAACACCCAGGGCCCTTCTGCCCACGTCATCTTCCTCTCTTATATGTTCGACTTCGTTTTTCTCTTCTTCTCGTCGTGCGGTTATACGTCAGGCTACGCTTGACGTCTTCCTCTTCTTCTATCACATTTTCTTTGTCACCTCCTATATGTGACAGCCGACTTCCTTCAAATGAGAGACTGCTGTATATCAGTCTCTCATTTCGCTTGAAAAAAATTTCAGTGCACTGCTGGGCAAGGAATGTGATGCAAAGATTCAGTACTTTGCATGTATATCTTGCGGCTGGCCTCAGCTGCAATGTTGATCAGCACAAATGGGCAGAACAACATTTTATAATGTGCCACGACAAAGTAATTATGTTTCAGGTGCATGAAACATGGACAACAATAAAGGAATTTATGAACATTTACCTGGCACTGTTTACAGAATCTTAAATACGTTTTTCATGGAGCTATCACAGCTTGTCTGAATATAGTAGTAATGGTGATCAGCCTTCAAATTTGTTCGAAGTCGCCAGTTTCAAGTTTAGAGCACACCAGCAGCCCTCTTCAGGCTAAACCATTGCACAGGCGCATCAAAAGGCATAAGTAAATGCATGCATAGTCACCATACAAAAAGCAATAAATACTTTCAGCAGTAATATGAGCAAAGCTGCATAGTTGATAAACTATTTGCAGAGTATACAAGTACATTATGGAGAAGCATATGGCAGCAAACACTATATGAAAAAAAAAATTAAAACTTACACAGTACATGCAGAAAGGTTGACCGTTGAAGAGGACAAGCATGCGATATTATAATATTACACAGGTGCTAAAGCCTGTTGGACATACAAGGAATAGTGACGCTCCTTTTGCATCTAAATAATCCGCGGAAAATGACTTTCCAGAGCCTATATATACATGAAATCATTTGTGCTATAATAATGCGTGTATCCTGAACGCCTATATAGACTAAAAGCAAAACTACGCGCTTCAATGGTTTCATTCGTGCACTACCAAACATGAAAACACGGTTTTGGTTGCCGACCATGGCTGCTGTTTCTAATGGCAGTGAAATGCAGAGACACACATGCAGTTTGAGTTACGTGCATGTTAAAAATTCAAGGTAGCCGAAATTAATTTGCACATTACCACTACAGTGTGATTTACATAACGTCAAGGTTTGGTATATTAAATGCAGAATTTATTTAATTTTGAATCCTCCGGTGCAAGGAATTGCTGAATGATGCACTGCTCAACGATTAAACTGCAGCTGTGCAGATTCTCACCATACAATTCAAGCTGTTCCAACTATCACAATGCATTCTTTTTGTTGACGTGCACTTTGAACAGAAGGACACAGTCACTGGTAGACGCTCTCTACTTGTTGGCCTTGCGTGTTTTGTCCGAGATAAACTGTACAATTGCATGACAGTGGGGCACCTGATCCCATGGCACTGCTGGAACATAGAAAAAATTCGGCAGATCCCACGCGTTGTGGGAATCGGTTTCATGCGAAGCAGTCAGCGAGTACTTCTATGCTGTATTTTATGGCTTTGAGCGAAGCGTTACCAGGTGGATCGACGTGCTTTTGTAAGTGTAGTAACCTATGTGCACATCGTGGGCTTACTGGGCACGTCAATAACCCAGGCGTTTAAAGGATAACTTATGGTGCGACGTAACGTCCGCCCTCACGTTGAAGTACATACGTCAGTATTATCGAAACTAAGTGCACCTTGTGGTGCAATCATGTGAATATCATACGTAACTTTCGTTAATATATTCTTCCGGGGTCGAGCAATGCTTCAATATAACTAGCTGAATCACAGCAATACAAATGTAATGTTTATTAGACTGCTCTAACGCGGAAGCCAATACTGGAACGAAAGACATTAATGTGATATCATGCCCGTATCGTAGGAGTACATATGTAGTGTTTATTGCTTTCTTGTAAATTAGATAACCAGCACCACAACCACAATTGACGTTGCTCCGACATTAC
>NC_051180.1:151384382-151432384 GCF_013339695.2 Rhipicephalus sanguineus
AGCCGAGAGCGCTAATGCTGCTCAAGCCAGAGGAGCGGAAGCTTACATCATCCGATCCCCGAAATAGTTGCCTGGCAAAATAAATAGACATGCGCCCCAGATAATACGTATACCATGTGTGTTCATTGGAACAGCAGTAAGCATGATAAGCAAGCTAATCCTAGACAATCGAAAGCTAAGAATTAGCTGACCTTTGCTAACGCTACGTTATCCTGGCTAGCCGAGCTAAGCCACTGCAACATTTTTTTTGTCTTCGAACATGCGGCTTACTTACAGTGTGATCGCGATTGAGCGCACGTCGCGGCGTAGCGCGGCGGCCGTGGTAACTCTGCAGCTCACGATGCTGCAATCAGCCCACGGCCGTGGACTTCGTGTTCGTGGCGCGCTCACTTGGGTTTATGGCATCATTTGTAGAGGAGAAAGCGAGCGCTTTCTAGCTGACTTTGAAAATCACTTGTAAATTGCCGGCGGCGTACTGCGTCATAATGGTTGTACTTTGTACTTGCTGTATAGTTGTTTTTAATTTATTGTTTGTGTTTATTCACAACAAGGTTGCGAGGATGACCAGGCAAAAAAGCTGCATTAGCAGCTTGAGGGGAACCTGGCCACCTCATACACTGGGCAGCTTCACAGCGGTCAAACACACGGTATGCACGGTCCCATTGTTTTTATATATTCACTTGAAATTTTATTATTTCTCTAATGGTTATATTGTGTAACATGCTTTCTTCTATTGTTTTGAAACCAACTTCACCACTGTCTGCCTGGGGGACCGGAGCTTTTTCAAGCCGAAGAACTATCGGCTTTTTCTCCAGTCCTTCCTTTTTCACCTTATGTATGAAATGGTGAAATATATATTTTGATTGATTGATTGATTGATTGATTGATTGATGATTGATTGATTGACTGATTGATTGATGATTGATTGATTGATTGATTGATGTCTGGCTCACATGTTCGCAGAGCCTCGACTACTGATCGGCAGCGCTCTCTCGCAATGCTGAAAATATGTTGCAGGGTCGCTGTAAGTGACTGTTGGAAAATAAAATGTACAGCTTTTGAGAACCGCAAGGTGAGGTCGTTGTCACAGAAACTCTATACATTTCTTAAGCAAGTATGCGCATTGTTCTTTCACGACACATAGCATACCAGGAGTACTAAAACCCACTGGACGCACAAACATGGCCAGCCGTATAGTTAACATTCAAGAACATCCAATTCATTCTGCGGAATCCCGCAAGGTGGCGGAAGAGTTATGAAAGGAACGATTCAAATACACCTGTTTGTAGCACGAAGCCACAAAAACGTCCACACGGTTTTCTCAAAAAGGAAAGCTTCTTAGTTTATAGCTAGAATGATGGGTAGCTGAACTGTTAGAGCACCACCCCGGAAAGGCGTTGCTCTCGGGTTCGATCCCCGGACTAGGAATAATTTGCTTCAGCTAAGAAGGGTTGTTTTCTGAGAAATTTTTATAGATTTTATGTGGATTCATGCTAAAAACGGGTGGTTTTCACTTGCCCTTTCATCACCAACCCCGCAATAACTGGAAAGGCTTTGTCAGGCCCCTAAATTCTTCAATACGAACATCATTGTGTCTCAACAAAACGAAATGTATGGGGCAGTGGAAAGGTGGACGCAACTGAAATGCTTTCGTTGAGTTCTTCCTTCAAGCGATAACCAAGGGAACAAAACCTTCGCCCACATTATAGTGTAACGCGACGGCGGCACTTCTAACACCCATCCATAGCTAGAGGCTGCTTGTAGTTTCGCTTCGTCGATCGCCTGCTTCGCGCAGAGGGCCCCGAGTTCGCTACGTGACGTTCCGGCCGGTACCGAACAACTGTCAGTGCCAGCTCAGGGAAACTTCGCGCTACCAGCGCTTCCCGACGTCGGGACAAGCCTCTGGGTTTTTATACCTGTCGACAGCGAGTGCAGATTAAACAATAAAGCGAGCGCTTCTGTTAAAACTCCTTACACACAAACGAACGAAACAAGGCATAAAAGGAACTCGCCGAACGTGACCCGCCTTGTCACTGAACCGGCTGTGGAGGATTCGGACGCAGCCGCTGTAGCGAGAGCTGGGAAGAACAAAACAAGTCGCTGCTGACAACAGCGACGATAGAATCTCGGGGGTGCCAAGATCGGTTGGACGTGTATGGACTTGTCTTTACATTATTTCCTTTATATTTTGTCAGATCTCCGTTTGGCTCGGTAAGCAGTGATAGGAGGTTGAAAGGTGAATGCTGTTCGGAGGCTGATGAAAATACGCTATGCGTGGCAGGGTAGAACATTTAGTAACTCGAACTGCTGCTGACAGAAGGGTAAAGGCATATTGTCTGTGTAGAATGTCTCTGGCTAAACTCGTGACAAACGTTTTAGAAGGGGCAATGGGACGTTAACCGCGCATCCATTAGGGCCAAATGTGACCACTGATTGTGTGATCAGTTATTTTCTACCGATCGGCTTTATTTGAATTACTGAAAACATCATATATACTTCGAACTTTTCTGCAGCCTTCTTTGAAAATAATCCTATTTTATTGCCAACCTCCACCTTAGGTTAAAAGTATGTATATTACAAGTTTTTGATAAATAGAGCGGAACAAATTGTGTTATAATAAGGCGCATTGCAAACGTAGTACCTGTATTTAAAACACAATTGCGCATGAGTGGTTTGAAATTTTTTCCTACTAATTTGGAAGAAAAATGCTACAGCTGTATTGTTTTTCGCTGACGCACAAAATGTTGTTCCGAAGGGCATAGAAATGTATAACCTCTGAGCAGACACAGAATGATACCTTGCGTATGTGAAAAGCTCGCACCCAGCGTGCTCGCACATGCTTCACGCGGCCTATGGCTGACTGTCACCCCAGAAAAAGATATACGAGAATATGAAGTATGCAGCAACAATGAAGAAGACAGTATACTATACACGCAAACTGACATCTGTGCATGAATGACCAAGTAAAAAGAAAGACTGTTTATTTACCGCTCAATACAATAATCGCAAAATATTTTTTTTTCGCCAAGACCATTTTGTGCTGTAGACTGTGCGAACAAGAGAGAGCATTCTTTCGGGTTCTAGACCCTGGTTTTAAATGTCTCCGATTACATGTTGAATAATGGAATGAACTACTGACTTTCCCAAAGCGGACACCATCAATATCCGAGCAAGCTCACAGCAGTTTTTGGGTGCTGTCATTAGCTACAAAAATACACACAAACTGTTTAACGAGAGACTGCGGCTAGAAAGTGTTCTACTCGAGAATTCGATTGCAGCGCGAAGGTACAAAAAATCCGCACGGGTGTCTATTTGTAGCAGCGAATTTTATTTGTCATTTCGCGATGTGTTCAAGCACCTTTCGTAATTATAAATCATGCGTGGTGTGGGCTGATCCCCATGTGCAAACAAATAATCTTCCCAGCATCTGTGAAACGTGCGTCCTAACTTAGTCCTAAATGACTTACGTGGTGTGCCTGCCGTCTGAAAGTATCATGTGAACAATACAACGTTGTCAGTATGCACATTTTCATATCTGTACTGCACTGACCAGGATTGTTGATGTGCATGCAAGCACTGATACACAATATCATAATTTGTGAAACCTCAAAACTTTCAACGCAGAAGTAGGGTATGAATCAATGCCATCTATTGTAAGACCTTAAGCCGAATTTCTGGGTCCTTTGAAGACAGGCTTATGGCTGTATTGCTTTGATGCCGACCAAAGTTTCATAGGTGGCGGTAATTTTGGTTACACCTTTAAAGCATATTCCAAGTGCTCGTTTGGGCATGCAACTGAGAGGACATATTCACTGTGAAATATAAACACACCAAACTTGTGATAAATTAGAAAACTATTTTTGTGAAATAACTCACTGTTACTAAATCGCTTATCGCGTGCGAAAAATAAAGCCAAAATAACTAAGACCTACTGACGTAACTGAGTTAGTATGAAAGGCGAATATTTTCTATTCTTGTGTCTGGTTTACTGTGATCGACTAAAAAAAGATATAGAAAGCCTGCGTGTGATCCTCCATGGGGCTGACCCTTGTTCTGTTGTATTCAGGATGAGCTTTGAGAACACTGCAAGCAAATATAATTTGTTGTCGATGATCGAAATTCGCCCTTTAAGAAAGGAAGTGCGTGAGCCTGCTATAAATGTCATGCGCTTTTTAACAGGGAACGTAGGTAAAACATTACGTTGAGTGTTTTAACATGCTAAATTCCTAAATTAGGCAGGCTGAGTAGTTCATAAAGAAGAGTTCTGAAAATCTCGCACGCACATCGATTTACAAGACTTGATAACTAGTTGTTGATGGTTATACCAATCAGTGTAGCAACTCATTCGCCGGTTTTTGATGTAGCTATATCATGACGTGTTCTTTTCTACAAGCTGCGTTTTGTGGTAATGCTGTCGCCGCTTCAACTGTGAAATGCGTACTCGTGGAATTTGACGCACCTTTTGGAGTAGTGAAGTTTCTTCCTTCATTTCGCTCTACGTGCTTGCTCCCAATTCTTTGTATTGAACACAGTTCCGAGATCCTCTTGCGTGATGTTTACAGAGGATGAATGCTTCCCCCGTAATCCTTGCTGCATGAACACTGCCTGCCCACCGACTCCTTAGGGTAAATTACGGCGTCGTAAATGTTCGCGACAACCCAGCCACCCCCTCCCCTCCCCCCTGGCCACGATGCATCTAACACCGACCTGTTAGATACAACGTTATATCTCTCTTTGGATGCATATGAGCGTATAGTTCTGCGAGGACAGTTGCAGCTGCTATAGGCCATAAAAATTATGTGAATTTACGTGTGTCGTTCCTGCAGGGTTCTTCGCTATGCTCTTTCCAATCATAAATAATTTATAAACATTTGCACTGCGAAATGCAACCCTGGCTTCTTAAGCTACTAAAACTTTGTTCACTATAGACTCAAGTGATATTTTCGTTAATTAAAAATTATTTAGATGCACTGCCCATGATTGGATGTTGAGGGGCGAAAAATTGTACAGCTATTAGCAGATACCTGACTGATTGCTTTCCTGTCAAGGCACTTGCTATCGCGTTATTTAAGCAGGCTGCAAGGAAACTACCCGAGATTCTTAAATATACGTCGTAATAAAGCGCTTCAACGCCGCGCCCTTACTATTGTGAATCGTGTTAGCCACCAATTACTGTTGCCTTAGACACACATAACTCATGATTAACTATCCGGCAACAGCAGTTTGACTGAAGGCAATCATTTTGGTTTCAACGTTTACTGGAATCCCTGTCAAAGCCTCGAAACAAACGCGTCACATTTGAAGTGTGTACTGAAGGTAGCCTTCTCTGTATCGATTGCCTTTGTACACGTTGTGCGATGGAAGCGGCGCCAGTGCGAAGTTCAAGCATGAAATATTTATGAAATATTATATTAAAATTAAGAGACTGAAGGGCAGACTTATGAAGGCGGGACAAGACGAAGTGGGACACACATACGCGCTAACATTAAGCAAATGATTCATTTGTTGAAAGTTAGTGCCTGTGTGTGTTTTCCCTTCGTCTTGTCCCTCTTCAGAAGTCTGCGCTGAATTCCTAGGATACATTGTATATGCTTTTGAAATGAGCTTGTCTGAACATATCGTTCAGGTGGATAGGACACGTTTTTTCAGGATAGTTGGGACATAAATAATTACTAGCCCCGCCACGGTGGTCTAGTGGTTATGGCGCTTGACTGCTGACCCGAAGGTCGCGGGATCGAATCCCGGCCGCGGCGGCTGCATTTCGATGGAGGCGAAAATGTTTGAGGCCCATGTACTTAGATTTAGGTGCACGTTAAAGAACCCCAGGTGGTCAAAATTTCGTAGCCCTCCACTACGGCGTCTCTCATAATCATATGGTGGTTTTGGGACGTTAAACCCCAGATAATATTATTATTATAAATAATTACTAGAATTGCGGCGCAGCAAAAAATAAGACGGCAGACGAGGGCATACAAAAAGAAGCGCCCTCGCCGAAGCATGGACTTTCGCTTACGTAAGGACACGCTGTCTGTGAAGATTGGATAAAGCCCGGAGCTTCCTGGCTGGTTCTCTGTTGTCCAATTGACAAGGCTGCTCAGAGGCTTGTAATTACTTGCGGCTGACTGGTGACTTCTTTTCCAAAAATGTGCGAGTGTATCTGTTATCGCGGCAGATCTAAATTGAGGTCTATTCTGTCAAGGAGCGCCAGTAGGCAGCGCAAGACACTTCGGAACCAACTGCCATCGCCAAATTAGAAGCAGGCAATCATACCACAATGGGCTACACTCTGGCGCCGGCATCTTCCCACAAAGCTGTTATATGAAACGCGTGAACGATATTCAGTGATTTTGAATTCATATTTCCGTCTATTCGGGCATGGCAGTCGTCAATATTCTCAAAAGAAGCACTCGAAGAAAATATGCGCTGTTTTACGCATACAAACAAGTAGGCTGCGCAAGACCATGAAATGATGGTAAAATAAGTTTTATCCGCATACAGAGACGGAATTTTCACCTCTTCATGTATGCAGTTATTGAGCCCTGATGGTAGATGCATATGAGAAGTTTTTTGCGTCGTCATTCTTCGCAGCGGAAACGTGTTATATGCAACGATAAATGCCACCCAGAAAAAAAACAGCTCTGATTGCAACAGAAACAAAAATAAGCCCGTCCTCTTCAGAAATGCCATTCACGTTGAATACTTGAGGCAGATATCACCGTACTCGCTGAAGCGGCAACGACTGGCGATGACATAGCATCGGACGGGTCGCGCTATTTACATTTAAATGACTCAGCCTTTCTGCCGGTGTGCAAATATTCCTGCAGGAGAAGACTCCTTGCTTTGATCCTCAGTGCTCTTGCTGTAATGGCAGATTCAAATAGTATAAGGGTGCTATTTATGAAGAAAATATTTCATTGAGATGCATTGCGAAGCTCCCTTTTATGCTCGCGAAGTGCTTCGTACCTCGTCAGACATTTATATTTTTCACCACAGAACACGCACTCATTTACATAAGGTTCTACTGCCGCATCATCGATTTTACAGGCTAATCTTGAGGCCTCGGTTTGAGTATGAAAGTTAATATGTTTCTTTTTTCTTTAACATACGTTTGACTCCCTGCTCGGAGGATGCTCACATCTACGACGGGAGTTAATGCGCTCCAGCTGTTCCTTACCGCGATGCACCTTTTTGTCACTTATGAACTTGCTTCTCTATAAACTCAGGCAGCTTCCTGTGATTGGAAGAGTTTTTTTTTTATGTATGTTTCGAGGAGAGCTTTCGGAAACCTTTGATCGCTGCGCTTTCACGAGAGGCGAAAAACGGAGACATTGGCCAAACTTCAATGTGATCTAAGTGAAATTAGAGTGTATTTCGGCCATTATTCTTGCGCTGATTCAAATATATTTCCCGTTAACAACGACACTAAGAAAAAATGGGGGTATGTGTTACCCTTATCAGCGAGTCCTATCTTGCTACGTATATGACTCTCTTTACAGAGACACGTTAACTCTCTTTTAGGCGTCACGACTCTCCGACGAAAGTATACACTCTTAGATAAACTCGATTATTTCGGGAGTATGTCTGCCACAAAACTACAATCATCGTCTACCTCGCGTAGTTTCCTTGCGTTATCACCGCGGTCCCGGCACTTCGGTCACGAACGGTGTATGCTCTATCAGCGTGGCATAGGATTCTTGATATAAAAGTGGCGAGAGCCAGGGTTGTCAAGAAAGGAAACGCGAGCAAGCCACATGACGATTTTAGTTGTGTGGCCGAAGTACTCCCCAATTACTCGCATTTTAAGAGTAATGATCTTCTTAGAAAGTTCACATACCTTTTTTAAGAGAGTCATACACGTGGCAAGTCAGGACTAAAAAAAATATCAAAGAACTGTTTTTCTTCTCTTGAGTGCACAGTAATAGATCGAAAATATTGCGCAGAGAATCGTAATATTTGCAGCTGCGGTCTATGAAAGAACGAATTTTCGTTAATTTGAAATTCACTTGCTTGTCTTGTTACTATTTCGAATTTGTCCAGTGGCTAGCAGTACATTTTAGGATGATGGTAATATTTTTGCAGGCGCTAATAAAATCTAATAAACTATAATATGCAGTGAAAAATAATGTCATACAACCAGAAATTGTGACCTTTTTTTTCCGCTGCGCGATTAGCTATTTCGACAACTAGGCGAATGGGTGAGTTTTATACACGGATGAATTTGTAGGCTTATGCCACAGGAACGAAGGAAAGACACGCCTGAACGATAAGCGATGCCAGCAAGGAACGTGAGCCGTGGCTTCACGTGCCACAGCCTAGCGCCTTCTTTATTTTCTTCTCTCGCCATCGCGCACTCTCCTGTTTGCGCGCCGCCCGAACGAGGGCGCTACAGGGCCCCCCGTGTAGACTGGAAGTCGGAATGTGACATGCCGTTTGTGGTAGTCCGACGGAAGGTCAGCGTAGATGAGAGGATTCTATGGCGTCTCCAGGTACGCCGGCTTAAGTCGGTCCAAGCTGACTGTCTCTTCACGGCCGTTCTGAAGAAGAGTGGCAGTTTTGGGGGTTGCGGTTAAGGACGCGGAATGGTCCGTCGTAGGCTGGTGTCAAAGGTGGTCTGACCGCGTCGTGGCGCACGAAAACAGGTGTTGCAGTGGCAAGATCAGGGTGGACGAATATGGTCCTGTGTTCCGAAGGTCTGGGTAGAGTGGGCCGGAGGTCTTGAACGCCGTCGAGGAGGCGTTTGAAGGAATTGTTGTGGCTGGTCTGGTAGCTTCGTTGACGTGAAGAAGAGTCCCGGAAGCCGTAGAGAAGTGCCATACACCAGCTCTGCTGTTGGACACTGCAGGTCTGCCCTGATGACAGCTCGTAAACCTAAGAGCGCCAGTGGCAAGGCATCAACCCAGGTCGCTCTATTGAGGCGGGAAGACATGGCGGTCTTCAGTTCTCGATGAAGACGTTCCACCATGCCGTTGGCGCAGGGATGATAAGCCGTGGTACGGCAATGTCTGGCTCCGAGGATGCCATTAAGGAAAGTAAACAGCGAGGACTCAAATTGACGTCCACGGTCTGTTGTCACGGTGCCAGGACAGCCAAAACTGGATACCCACGTAGAATGAAAGCGCGGGCAACTGTCTCGGCGGTGACATCATGAATTGGAACAGCCTCTGGCCAGCGTGTGAAACGATCGACCATGGTCAGTATATAGCGGTACCCCTTAGACACTGGTAGAGGGCCCACAATGTCTATATGAACATGGTCGAAACGATGGCCGGGTGGAAGGAAAGGTTGGGGCGGCGTTTTAGTATGACGGGACACATTTGTCATTTGGCAGGGCAAGCACAGGCGCGTCCAAGCGCGCACATCATCGTTGATTCCGGGCCAGACATAGCGCTGGGTGAGGAGACCTGAGTAGCGCGAATGCCGGGGTGACAGATGTCGTGTAAGGAGTGGAAAACCGTGCGTCGTATTGAAGCGGGAACGAAAGGGCGGGGAAGATCAGCTGAGACATCGCACCACAAGGGCTGATGATAATGAATGAGGCACCAGGCGTAGTCGGAGAGAACGGGGGTTCTCCCGAAAAGCGGCAAGCTCTCTATTATCCTGTTGTGCGGAGGACAATGAGGCCCAGTCGATGTTTGGAGATGGAGAGTCAACCGCGGCCATACGACATAGGGCATCTGCTGCGGTGTTGTCAGCTCCTTTCACGTGGCGGATATCAGTCGTGAACTCCGATATATAAGCAAGATGGCGGAGTTCACAGGGCACGTACTTGGATGAGTTAGTGCGGAAAACATACGCCAGTGGCTTATGGTCAGTCAGCACGTAAAACGAGCATCCTTCCAGAAATGCCGAAGTGCTGTATCGCAGCGTAGATGGCTAGTAATTCCCGGCCGAAGACGCTGTAGCGGGTCTCAGCACGAAGTAGCTTCCGAGAGTAAAAACTAGGGTCTCCACTCGGAGTTAATGCACTGCTGCCAGACGGCTTCGATGGCCACGCTGGATCCGTCCACCATCAACCGAGTAGGGGCGTTGCGTGCGTGGATGAATAAGAAGCACGGCGTTACCGACCGCTTGCTTGGCAGCAGTAAAGACGACCTGGGCCTCTGACGATCAAGGAATGGCGGAGGACGGGCCGCTGTTGACCGAAGGAGGTCGGTGAGCGGTCGTAGCAGTTCGGCACAGTGTGGTATGAAGCGCCTGAAAAAATTTACATGCCCCAGGAATTGGTGTAATTGGCGCAGTGTTGTAGGCTGAGGATAATCCTGGATTGATTGAACGTTGGACCGGAGAGGGCGTATTCCTTTGGATGATATGTGATGGCCCAAGAACTCGAGCTCAGATGCGCCGAAAGTACACTACGAGGCGTTCACAACGAGGCCGTACTGCTGTAGATGTTGGAACAGAGCGCGAAGATGGTGCTCATAATATTCAGGCGAGCGGCTGGCGATGAGGACATCGTCAAGGTGCGCAAGCACAGCAGGAGGCCCCATGTGACCTCAGATATGAACCGCTGGAAAGTTTGAGCCGAATCGCGGAGTCCAAAAGGCATCCGCACGTATTCAAACAACCCAAGGGCGTTGTGATGGCGGTCTTAGGTATGTCGGCGGGCTCGACAGGAATCTGGTGGTACGCCTTAACAAGGTCCACTTTGCTGAAAATTGTGCAGCCGTCGAGGCGCGATGTAAAATCCTGGATGTGAGGTAGAGGATAGCTGTTGTGGACAGTTTTGGCGTTCAATGCTCGATAGTCCCCACAAGGACGCAGTCACCAGGATCACGCTTTGGCGCCAAATGCAGCGGGGAAGCCCAAGCGCTTGACGACGGGCGTATAATGCCGAGCTGCAGCATGTGGTCAACTCCCGTTTAGCAATAGCTAGGCGGTCTCCAAACAGGCGGCGTGGTCGAGCGGCTGCCGGCGGACCCGGCTGACGATGTTGTTTGTCACCGTATGTTAGGCGGCTGATTGAGGTGCACGGTTTTGTAACTCCGGGAACTCGCCAAGATTTTTCTCGAACGGTGAGGAGGTATCAGCATGCGGATGGCCATTGAGCGATGTCGGACAGCACTCCCGAGATGGAGAGACGAGTCTGACCGTCTATGAGCAGCGCCGCCGCACCGCTGACGTCCAAATCGAAGTATGAGAGGAAGTCCGAGCCGGTGATCGGTGAACCATGTTTGCGATGACGAAAACCCCCCGAAATGCGGCGAAGGCCGAAGCCGAGGGTGAGGGGTCGGAGTCTATACGTCGCTATAGACGAGGCGTTGGCAGCACGAAGCACTTGCCGCTGTGACTTCGAACGATCAGCCTTAGTCGGGGGCACAACGCTAATCTCCGCGCCCGTATCTATAAGGAACCTGGCGTTCGATAGCTGGTCTGTGACCATGAAAAGGCGGCTGGAGCGAGAAGTGAGATCACATGCCGCCGTCAGTGATCCCGGCAGGCGTTTCCCTGCCACGAACATGGAGAGTACACTTCGTGGCTCGGTGTCGTAAACGCCGGCGGTACCAGCAGAGAGGTGGAGGGCTGGGACTCCGAGCATCTCGTGTGCGTGGAAGAGCTCGACGACCGAACGGGCAAACGAGTCTCCTGCAGGGGGCTCCGGAGTGCGGCAATGGAGGCGGCGAGTTTCGTCGATGCGTGCCCAAGGCGCGAAATCGCTGTGTCTGCTGGTGGTAAGAATGTGCTGACAATGGAGAGGTCGCTTCATGAACCTGATGGGCGAGTTCCGCCAGGCGGTCGAGGTTGACGTCGCCGGCCGCCGCGAGGACGAGGCGGATTGGCTGAAAAGGCATTGAGGAAAAGCTCGCGAAGCAACGCTGAGTGGGCAGAGACTTCGCGTTCCCCAAGAAGCTGTCGCGTTCGGCGCAGTAGTTGGGAGCGGCGCCTGTCGCCAAGGTCCCCCTCTGCAAGGAGCTGCTGTAGGCGGACGCGTTCCGAAGGCATGAATCGTTCCACCACCTTGGTTTTAAGGTGCTGATATGGCGTAGTGTCCGAGGGGTTGGAGAGGACGTCGGAGAGCTCGCTGGCAACATCAAGAGGAATGACTGAGGCTACGTAATAGTAGCGCGTCGTTTCCGCGGCAATGCGGTACAGGGAGAATTGCGCCTCGACCTGGTGAAACCAAACTGCGGGTCCTGTGGCCAGAGAGATGGAGACCCGTTGCACGGCCGAGACGTCCTGCAGACGTGAGCCTTGTTCACTTGAAGGTGCATTCGAGTCAGTCATTGTCTTCGTCCTAGGTCACCACTTGTATGTTTATGCCACAGGAGCGAAGAAAAGACACGCCTAAACGATAAGCGATGCCAGCAAGAAACGTGAGCCGTGCTTTCACGTGCCACAGCCTAGCGCCTTCTTTTTAGAGGCGAAGCTCCTTAAAGCGGCACCCGTTCGTCCCCGTCGTAGTGCGTAACCAGTCTTAACGCTAAGTACCAGATCTTGACCTCCAAGGTGGTGCCGGTGCGAGATTTCTCCTGTGCGTTGTTGAACAATAAAAAAATTCGCAGCGTGCGCGTTAACTAAAAGCCGAATTCTTCTGTCTCTCGTTTCCCATTAGCAGCCATTGGCATGTTCCAGTAGGAAACGTTAGTAGAAGTAGAAGTGTAAGTGTTAGCTAAACCGACTTCTTCTGTCTCTCATTCCCATTAGCAGCCATTGTTTACCGCCAAGGTAGTGCCTGGTGAGATTTCTCCTGTGCGTGATTAAACAATAAAAATTTTGTTCAAAACGCCGTTGATTTGAAATAACCAACGAAAGACGCCAGATGTTTTCTAAAAGCAAACACAAAGACGCCAGATGTTTCTAAAGCAAAACGAAACGACGCCAGCTGCTTAACGAAAGACGCCAGATGTTTTTCTAAAGCAATGGTTTTTCTAAACAATGAAAATTCACAGCGTACATGTAAAATTAAAGTGAGCTGCAAGTCGTCATAACTCTCATCGAACCTTTAGTATAAACGCGCCCGATCTCACGTCGGTGATGATGTACTGGGCAAAATTCACGGAAGATTCACGGTTTACCGATGAATCTCCGCAGCTTCGCCACTCTCATCATTTCACTCCGTGGATGGCTGTGATTTTTTTTCTTCTCTCGCCATCGCGCGCGCTCCTGTTTGCGCGCCGCCCGAACGAGGGCGCTACAAGTCTGCACTGAGTCTTACGCACTGCTTTTCCTTGCTTCCCTGTTGCTATTATAACACGGATCACGACAGCTTCAACATTTCTGCTCTAATAGAACTAAGTGACATAATTATTTGTCAGCTGTTCTGTTTTCGTAAGCTTTCTTTCGCAGGCAAACGATTACTTGTACTCGCTCTATCCAAACGATTGGCTGTGACATAATCCATGGAGCGGTAATTTGCATATCGCATCTTTCTGTGTTGTCAATCAATTGGTTCCCCAAACGTAAAAGTAAAGTTTGTTAGGCGGAAGAAGATTTCTAATTCTGGCACAAAAGCAACCTGGGTTATCTTGCGCCAGTCGCAGTATTATGCTTCGTCTTCCACTAACACACGACACAAACACTAGGACTGAATAAAAGTGACGCGCCACGTGCACGTGCCCAATGTAAAAATAGCTGCACAGCTTTATGACATCAGTTAAGTATTTTAATTTTAAAATGTGCACGCAGTAATGTGATAGCAGCCTGAGCCTGACGGAACGCAGCAAGACCGAAGTTAATTCCCGCCACATGTTTTCACAGGATTCACAAGACGTTCAAGCGTTTTGTCTCTCCTTCGTCTTTCATGGCATCATAGTTGTTAGCATTATAACTAATCCTCCGAAAACCTAATTACTACCGGAACTGTGGGGGGGCATTACGGACTTCCTACGATGTTCGAACATACTGCACAGCTAATTGTGCGAGTCAAAAATCAAATCACTGACAACATTGCTGGTCGTCAGGGAGGAATGCCACGTTTGAAGCAAACACGAATACCTCTCCCTCAGTATCTTCGTGAGCCCTGAAAGCGACCATTTGTCGAAAATTTAGCGGCTACATTGCGGTCTTAATATAAGCGAACTTAGCTTCCAACACCGAGAGCATCATTAGCGCCTCCGACATGACAGCATGGCAAGTGTTTTGTTGTATTAAAACGGTGCTACAAGCTTTCAGATTTTTTACAAGCGAAAGCTGTATGAGATCATTTCACCGGCCGTTTTTGGCGCCGAGTTGTCCGCCGCCGCCGCCGCCGCCGCCGGTGTCCGTAACCAGTATCGCTCGAAATAAGAAAAAAACTAAATAAGAAAAAAATTCCAGGATGGAACGAGGTTTCGAACCTGGGCCCTCTGCGTGCGAGCCCAGTATTCAACCTCTGAGCCATGCCGGTGGCTTGAAACTGCTGTGCTAAAGGTCCTATACAGGCTTCGTGTCGGGAAGGAACCACATTAGCATATTGCAATATAGCGTGTAGAAGAGTAAATTAGGCACCAAGCGTCGCACAACGCGAATTCTGTAACCAGGCGTCACACAATGCGAATTGGCGCAACGAGTAGGTTGTTGAATGCTTCCAACCCATTACAAAGGACCCTGCCATAATTCTTCATCGTCATCAGGCACAGCATCAACAAAGTGCGCATAATGCCTTACATGGGTTTAGCAGTACCAAAGCTCTCCGTAGAATGACGAAAAATGGCAGAGTGCCTGCTGCCCTACTTCTCAAAATTACAATGATTTATAGGCGTAGTGGGTTCCTCGCAAGTGCACTTGTATTGGTTTGCCATGGAAGCCCATAAGCGCACGATCCACTTCCTCTGGGTCTCAGTAAAATTACAATGATTTATAGCGTAGTGGGTTCCTCGCAAGGGCACTTGTATTGGTTGCCAAGGAAGCCCATAAGCGCATGATCCATTTCCCTCGGGTCTCAGTAAAGTTCTTCGCCCCCCCACCCCCCCGTCTCTTTCCCAACGTCAACGTATGTTATACAGCATGACTGGAGAGGGAAATAGCGACCGGGCGTCACCCAATGCAAATTACATAACTGGTGGGCCGTTTTAAAGATTCCAACCCATTACAAAGGGCTGAGCCATAATTCTTCATCGTCATCAGTCGTCGCGTGAACAAGTGCACATAATGCCTTACAGACGTGTAGCTGGTGCCTCGCTTCTCCCACAGAATGACGAATAATGGCTTAGTAGGTGCTTCCAAAACTTCACAAAAATTGTGATTTATGGCGTAGTGGGTACCTTTCTAGTGTACTTGTATTGTAGCCCCAAGAGAGCTTAACGGGCTCTAGAAACGCCGCTCTTCCAGCTTTCGCTGTGACTGTGCTGCGGTTTTAGCGAAGGCCTGGCGTTTTTATTAGAGCGTCGCGCATATCGCGTTCTCATTATCGTCGAATATTTGAGTACGTATCAGTATGTATGGGGCATTTTTCCTTTGAAACACCTACCATGATCGGCACGATATGTTTCACGAAAAATTTACATCTGCATCGATTCTCGCGGTGCACGAAAAATTATGCTTATTGGGGCAGCAAATCCTTGATGTGTAAATTTATGAGGCCTGAGTTTATACTGAAGAAAGCTGGACCCCGTCCCCTCTGCCGTCTTTATAAAGCGCAGGTTGGATGAATGTTTAGGTTGATTTCTTTCAGTCACAACGCTTGGAAATCAATTGCTGTCAAACCAAGCAAACTCTTATTTCAACGCATTGCAACCCACCAAGTTCACTTTTGCGACACCTGTCACTTTCCCGCATTTAAGTTCTCTCTAGGGATCGCAGAAATTGAATAAAGTGGCGAGGAAAGCTGTCCGTTTGGAAGCTTAGGCGAACGCGGGATCTCGAAAGCAGCAGCGTCACAGTTATTTCGTGTCCCATGCTTTCTCTCGGAAAACTGAAGTCCCCCACAGGCGAACTCACTGGCGCCATCATTCGGGATCCTTGCAAACTACACCGTCATGGGTGCAGTACTGTGCCACTAGAGAACGCTCCCGTCCTAAAGATCGTAAAATCATTTCCAGTGAGTTTATTGATGAAGAGGGAGCCTTGATTTTAAGTGCACGACTGTGCGCATGTGCTAGGGTGATTATCTTTTGAAAATGGCATTCGCTGTTCCTCTAAATACCTGACAATACCTCTTTCGAAAATTTCGTGACATTGACAATATGAATGGGGATATATCTGATGAGGCGTGCACAAAAGGACAAATTCATGCACACATAAATGACACAACACACGTGTATGCAATATGCAATCAATATGCAATCCTGACCAAGATTGAAGATAGGTGATCACGCCGATATTGTGGGAGCAGTGAAAGTTATACTCAAGAGTATGACGGAATCCCGTCTGGACTTGGCAAACATAGCGAAATACAGGAAAAAAACGCCTACTCATACAAGAGGCAAATTTTAAAACATGCTTGCGCTTTCGAAACGAAACGTCTTTTTCAAACTTGGTGCTGTTACCTTCGTCGGCGTTTTTTCTTTTTATTTCACTGAAAGTTATCGAATTTCATCTGTGCTTTGTGCGTGCACCACATATTAGATAAATGAGTAACGTCTCACAATAAGGTGCAGAATAATTGTAGTATCAAATATATATTGCGATTCTAAATTTAAACACACGTTTACCTTCCATTGCAACATAATATCAAAAACTGCTCTAAGCTTCAAGTTCTTAAGGTGAGGTGATACTACCTCACCAAGATGCGCGCTCTTTGTCACGACACAAACATTGTTGCTTTCAGTCTTTCGCAAATATGGAGCTAAGGATGTACAAATTTGATACGATGTATGGTTTGAATTGGCGACATATTTTTCTAAGGTATTTTTTATTTTCGACTTAGGCCGATAGATGTTGCAAGGTCATGGCGACAGTAAAAGAACTGAGCATCCAAAATGTTAGGCAAACATTAACTTGTTAAATGACTAAGTGAAACCTTCGTGAAATTAACTTCTTCATTGGGCAACTCGTGTTCAGCCAAATATGAACAAAACTAAAAGCCCACGACACGGTAATCAGCGGTTGTCGCAATTTTATCCACGAATTAATGCGTGAGCTTTTTATAGTGAGTAATCCAGCGTAATCAACGATGCTAGTATAAGTTCTAAGGCGTTAAAAAGCTTTCGCAAAGCGCACTCTATTTCATTAGAATTGGCGCTAACAGTCTAGAACATTCCAATACGTCGACGCTTACTTCATGCTATACCCTTATCAATAGTGTTGCATGCATTACGGAGGACACCGACATGGAGGTTGTTATATGCACGACACTTAAGATGTACTGGTGGGCTATATAGTTGGTTGATCATATAGATCATATAGCGTGTATAGCAAGCACACACTGGGCGAAGGAAGAACACTAAACATGACAACGCAAGTGCTGAATTCAGCTGACGTTTTGCGGAAAAATCGCTAAGGAGGCAGTTTTGGAACCCATGCCTTTTTTTGCGCATGACGAGAGCCTAATACGAAGATGAGATACCAAAAAACGCCATGCGCGATCAGCATCCAACAAACTCGCATAAGCAAAAGCTTAACAAAACAAAATGGACAAGAATGTTGTTAGGTCGGGTGTTTATGGCTAAAATCTTTTTCCTTTAAATTATACAGCAACCGATGGGCAACTTATGCAATATTCCTCTCAAAAATTTCTGCCGCTTCTGCACTTTCTGGGCTAACTCAATTTTTTCCTCGCTTGCCACCTTCATTTTTTTCCAACATGTGCGCGCAGTCGCAGCTCCGGCAATGTCAGGCAAGGGGCCAGCATCCTTCTTAGTGCACTGGTAGATATACTCTGTAACCCTCTTGTTGAGGTACCTACTCGTCTGCCCGACGTACCTTATCACACGTCGGCGGTATCGAATACACCACACGCTCTGTGAAGAAGACGTAAGGTGGTTGTGCTTTATCGAGCAGACTTCCTCGATTTGCACCGGCGAATATGCTTTTTTGCAAAGTGCGGACAGCCGCACAGACCCAGAGAACCAATATACATCGAACCTATCATAATTTTCTGAGGTTGTGAGAGACTGATGTGCGCGTACGGTATGCTGAATATCTTTTATGGGCGGGTGCGAGCATGTTGCTGCAGGGGATGCGCGAGCGTTCTTGGAGCACTTCCGCAGTGCTTCCGCCAGTGAAGCAAGAAGCCAGTCTGGTACCCTGAATCACAAAGGCAGTGAGCTGGTTGAAAAAACTTCGTTTAAGTTCGCTGTAAGCGCGATTTAACTAGGCCATGATGCAGACAAGACCGCACTATTGCTCTCTTGACTAACTTCGATCAGCTGTGCTGATTCAAAGTTATTCGAACCGTCGCTGAATTGCCGGAGCTCCGCGAGCAGCTAGGCGCCGTCTGTTTCCGGTTTTCTTTTGCCGCGTCATTTTGACGTCACGAAGCGTTCAAACTCTCGACTGATCTTCGAGGGACGTACTGGCGCTTCAAACCACGGAGAAAAAAACAACAGCAGATAGCTGAGCTAATTCTTAGTGCATTGATGTTAAAAAAGACAGGACGTGCAAACACTGACACAAGAGAGAAGTCAAGAGAGTGAGCTTTATTACTCACGTAGACCGCACGGCACCCGATGGACAGGTATCGGGGGGGGGGGGGCCTCTGTGCTTGGGTCATGCGCAGATAAGTATTTGCTTCGACCTCCTTCTTTTCAGCCCCTTCCCATGATTTTTCAGGTTGTTAGGGTGCTTGCCGGTGCCTACTCTCTTGGGGTCGTGTGTTGTCGCCCCGTTTCTTTAAAAATCCCCCAAACAGACCTCTATATATACACAATATTACACCATCTCCCCGAGAGGGGACCATGAGGCGATGCGAAGCAGCATTTCGGCATGTAGAGCCCGAGTTTCCATCCGTAAGCAGTTTCCCGCCGACGTTGCATTTGCGCTGGGCTGGCCCTAGCCCGGAGATCGGGGTCCGCTTGCCGACGTTACGTTGCTCTTCGGCTGCGGTCAAGCCTTCCGCTGCTCCGCGATCTCGGCAGGCCGTTAAGGTATTACTGCAAACTGGCGCCGACGTTTGACGTTGGAACTCATTACACCGGCGCACTAGCGCAGTGGACTGAGCGCGTGTACGACCTAACTCGAGCCTTTTATCTAAACGAAGAGGGGGGAACTGAGAAGGGGTAGTAGAGAGGAGATGGGTAGAGAGAAAGTGCGTGGAGAGGGTTTGCGTATGCGCAGTAAGGGTGGTCACAACGCACACCACCAGATTGAACTCCGCCATAAGCGCTTCGCATCTAAAAATGCGTGCAGCTTGCACCACGTCGCGCAAGCTCGGTAGAGCGAAACACGGGCCCTGTCGCCGCTCGTACTACCCGTCTACCGACACGTCTAGCTTTGAGATCCGCGCTTACTCCTCGGGAGTACGCACTTTCTTCGGACGCCCCCGACTCTCTGGACAGATCGGGCGCAGTCAGGTTGTGCACTATAGAGCGGAGGTTGCGGGCGGTGTCTACATCGGTGGGCGTGGCTAAGCTACTGCGCATGCGCGGCTTCGCGAGGTGGTGGGTATTCTGGTCGCTAGACGACGCGATGCTTGCTTTCCACTTTCTTTCTATCTTTTTTTCTCTCTCTCTTCTTTCTCTTTCGTTGATGTTCTCTCTGTATCTTTTTCGTTCTGCATTTATTTCGCTCTATTCTCTCTTTCTCATTCTTTTTGTGCTACTGTTTACTCTCTCCCCTTCCCCCTTTCCTCCTCTTCAAATCACATCTCTCCTGAACCATACTCACTTCCCTTTCCCACCCCCTTGCTACTCTACTTACATACAAGGCTATGCTAGGCTATGCTAGCGTGCCTGATCAACACGCTGACATCACACACCGTCACTAGGCAGACGGAGGGACCCTGGAGAGAAGAAATTATTGGAACTTTGTCGCGCGCCCGCTGCTTGTAGCGCTGCCACGTGTGGCATCGTAATAGCCGAGTGGTAGGACGCTCGAGCGCCTTCGGAATCGAGGGTACGTGGGTCAAATACGGTCTCATGAAGAATTTTTCCTTTGTCTTGTATTTATATCTTCTTTCGTCTCTTTGTTGTTTGTTTCTTTATTTCTCTTCCTTTCTCTCCTTCTCTTTCTAACTTGTTCTCTTCCCCATCAGGTTTATTACAGGCTTCGCCGTAGTGGGATCTGGCCAAATTCTGTGGAACGTACCCGTTCATGATGATAATAGTTTTTGGGCGTGGTCAGAGATTTTACGCCGAGCTAGAACCGCATCGCTGTTACAAAGCGAGCGCCTCGTACACTGAGTGTTATTTTCATGGGCACAACTTAACCAAAGAAAGAAGTTTCATCTTTACCGGCTAAAGTTTTGCGTCCTTCGCCGTAACAGCCACGTGAAAGCGTTTGACCTCCAAAGCACTCTAATTATCTGTCGCTAATCGCACTTTCATTAAGTAACATTCACTAATCAACTCAGTACTCATTGTACTTGCTTTTATTGTCTTCATATATATATATATATATATATATATATATATATATATATATATATATATATATTATATACTATATATATATATAACTTTCACTTATTAACACCTTACTTATCTAATTTGTTTAATTATCAGATATATGTGCGCAGTCATGCTTTTCAAACGCTTTGTAGGGGTTTGGCTCCCGTAGACGTCCGTAGGGCGAGTCACGCGAACACCGTTTGCTGTACTCTCCAAACGGCTGAGGTCGCGCTCCGGCAGAAAGCTTGCATGACCGTCTGCGGCGCCAGGGAATCGTCTTCCTTGTCTGCTTCTTATAACCTCGATTTCAAGTCAAGAGATATATGGTCAAGCAAGCTTTTGACGATATAGGCCGCGGGAACCCTTGGTTCAAGCCAAACTCAAAGTCAAAGTTTCATTTTCCATTCTGTCGTACAGAAAGAACGGACCGTGAAAAAAAGCTGTTTTAAAACAGCTTGGACTAGTTCACAGCGCCATACGAAAAAGAAAGCAGAAAAAATTAAATATAAAGTAAGCATTCGGAGTTGTAGCAGCCCTGCGGTAAACATGGCGATATGGCACCTCACGAGCAGTGCGCCAAAACAGGGCGTACACAAGTAGTTGTGATTTTAATACACATATGAACCACAGATTGAAAACGAAATTATTACGCTGTGTAGAAAACATAGACATTGATAACGCGATGCATCAGAAGCAAACTATAAGGCACATGATGCAGTGCTTAAAAAAGACATTATATAGATTACACATTATTCACTATACAGGGTGTTTCAAGAAATGAGTCCAGTCTTTTTTAAAAATCACAGAAAGTAGGTAGCTGCGTGCTACCTGCGGCGTTACCTTTACTGTGGGAGAGGGCATTTTGAGATGCGTAGAAACATTAATTACGACAGTAATTATAGAAATTAAGAAATTTAACTTTTTAACCAGTTGAAATACGTGGTCGAGTCAAATGGGCGAATGGGAGCCCGTCCTGAAAATAGCCTATAGCCGCTTTGAAATTTTTTGAAAGGCAGCCACTGGTAATCACCGCGGAGCGATGAAATCTGGTTCATTTTGCTGGCGATACCGAAACCTACGCACCAAAAAGCGCGCCTGCCATTCACTGCGGAAAACGCCCTCAGTGACGACACTGTTTCCCTCGCACGGGGGTGGGGGGGGGGGGAGGGAGGAGGATAAGCGTTGCTACGAAACGAAGTATCTAGATCAACGGATGATAACGGCGCTCGCTTATCCTCCTCCCCCCTCCCCTTGCGAGGGAAACAGTGTCGTCACGGAGGGCGTTTCCGCAGTGAATGGCAGACGCGCTTTTTGGTGCGTAGGTTTCCGTATCGCCAGCAAAATGAGCCAGATTCCATCGATCCGCGGTGATTACCAGTGGCCGCCTTTCAGAAATTTCAAAGCGGCTATGGGCTATTCTCAAAAGGGCTTCCATTCGCCCATTTGACTCGACCATTTAGTTCCACTGGTTAAAAAGTTAATTTTCTTAATTTCTATAATTACTGCCGTAGTTAATGTTTGTATGCATCTAAAAATGCCCTCTCCCACAGTAAAGGTAACGCCGCAGGGTAGCACGCAGATACCTCCTTTTGTGATTTTTAAAAATACTGGAAACATTTCTTGAAACACCCTGTATAGATTACAACCCTAGAAGTACCTATATGCAAGTGTAAAAGCAAATATATATCTAAGAGTTTTGGTTTTTGGACTGAGAGAAAAATATGTACTGAATGTGCAATTGATTTAAAGATCAAGTATTATATATTTGCAAATAATTCATGGATGTCGTCGTATGAGCAGTTGAATAAGTCAAAACCTTACAGTGATTCAGAAGAGCTGGAAGAGTGTAAGATAAGCGCTGTTTGCCGGAGTTTAACCGTGTTATATCAACCTCCCACTACTCTCACGACGGGTGAGGTGGTTTAGATTTCTTGCACGCGGGTTGGACAGACGGCGTAGATCTTTTATGTGCCTAAGAGTTTCCGATCTGAATGTTCGGCTTAATGCATAATTACCTACATAGCTGGTGCACCTTAATTATTCCTGAGATACAAAATAAGGGTCTAGTGGATGCCACAAAATGAGCAATAAATATATGCCTAATACATTTTTTCTGAAGCATGCATATTTTATCAGCATTAGTAGCCGTCGTTGTACCCCATACAAATTGACAATAGTTTAAACGAGAGTTAAACAGTGAATGATATAGCAAAAGCTTCATTTTTTTGGAAAGAAATAGCGAATTCAACCTATTACACCTGTTACCTTAGCTAATTTTTGCAAGACATATTCCATATGATAATCCCAGGTCATGTTCTCGGAAAAAATTGTGCCAAGACATTTAAAATGGTCAACAATCTCAATTTTACGAGTACTCAGTATTATATCTCGGTAAGATGGAATTGTTCTTACCTCGACATATCACAGATTTTGTGTTCTTTTCGCTAATACGCACATCATTTTCTGCTGACCATCTTACTAGCCTTTTCATTGTTTTGTTACAAGTTCTTATAGGCTCTTTAATGTCATGCTCTAAAAAGAATATACTGGTATCATCGGCACATATTGTATATTTGGCCTCGTTGGAAATATTTATGATATCGTTAAGATATACGTTAAATAATAGTGGTCCCAATATACTGCCTTGCGGCACTCCACAAAGCACATGTTGTACACTGGAGAAAGAGTTGTTTATGCATACAACTTGTCGTCTACTGAATAGGTAAGAGTCCATAAGCGATAAGGCCTGGCCTCAAATACCATAGCAGTGTAATTTATTTAGCAGTATTTATTTAGCCGTATTCTGCGTTCCGAAAACTGTAATTCTCATATTTACTCTTTAAAAACTGAGGACTAAGGGCAGGCCCTTCTGAGAAGCACGTAATCTCTTTGCTTTCAATTTTGCAACTATTGCAAAGCTTGTTTAATTTTCGGTCACGACCAACGAGGAGGGGGGTGAGGGTGAGGGGTGTACTGCGCTGAACGTTCACCCCCCACTGTAGGGGAACACTGCGCTCGCCTATAAGTCCGTCACTACCCGCAAAAATATCCTTCCGGAATGAGCGCGTCATGTCCTTTCCTCCTGGGCAGAAACTCAGGGACGCCCGGGGAGGGGGGTTGCGTGGCTCGAGTAGCAGCTGTGAACATTCGATATAAGGGCGCTGTCGGGAGCGCTGGCGCGCGTGCTATCTCGGCAGACATCAGCAAACGGCTCGATTACCCTTCTACGCGCTGTGATCTCACCGCTTCGTGCTCTAACACCAATGCGATAAACTGAACGAAAACCGCTTCTCTCCCGGGAGCGACCGCATTCAAGTACACCAGCGTTTTGTAGGGTTACGAGAGATCCGATCAAAAAGTTAGCTACTAGCCATAGTTCGTATAATATTATAACATATGTACATCGCTGTTATAGCTTCGCATTTTCATTGAACGAGACTTATTTTTCGAAATCCAAGGGACAAATTTCTCTCCCCAACAAATCTCAAATCTAACACCCCCCAACGCGCCGCACCACCGCCGATCCGATGAACCCCTCGCTCTTCACGCGCCGCCGCCGGAGGTGGAAACACCGGCGTGCCGCCGATGGCGATATTTGGACTGGCGCACAGGTCGACTACCTCCCCTGCCGGCATCTGCATAACTATTTTCACGTGGTTGTGATGTCGACGAAGGCGGCAGCCGGTGTTTCCGAGATGAAACTCTTTATTTGGCCGAACTTGTGGCCGGGAAACGGAAAGTCAAACAACAGCAATACACACTGTACACTGATAGCGGCGAACAGAGCGTCAGCCGTCGATAAAACTGCTCATGGCTGCCACGCGCCGTCTTTTATAGATTACGCATCGAACTTTCCAGTGTTATGACTGGTGGTCGCGCAAGCTCTGGAATAATCTAGACTGTTCGCCTCCTGCGCGCAATCTTACCAAAGTAATCTACTACAATCCCGAAGTTTCTCGAACACTGCGGCGCGGTCAGCGTCGAGCGTTGCTAACCGTCTTTGCTGGTCAAACCCGAATGCATCAAAATACCACAAGAAGCAGGCGTGGCATTGCACCCCTCTGAAAAAGCATCGTTCCGATGCTTGTGACAGAACGTAGAAGGAAAAAAAAGACAATTGCATACACAAATAAATTACAATAACAAAGAAATAAAAGCAGAGTCCCCAGGTTCGCTAACGCGCAAAAAACGGCTTAAGGCACACGACATGGACGACTTCAGGTCGTGCGCGGCGTCGCTGGGAGTTCGTAATGCCGTCCGGGATGACCTCGCATTCAAGAGCGCCGAGACGTCGAAGCACCTTGTATGGCTCGAAGTACCACCGAAGAAGTTTTTCACTGAGCCCACGTCGGCGTATCGGCGTCTAGACCCAAACACGGTCGCTGGGCTGGTATTTCACGAAGCGTCGTCGATGATTGTAACGGCGGCTGTCGGTCATCTGCTGATTCTTGATGCGTTGGCGGGTGAGCTGTGGGCTTCTTCCGCTCGATGAAGGTAAGCAGTGACGTCGAGGTTTTCTTCGTCGAGGATGTTGGGTAACATGGCGTCGAGCGTCGTTGCCGGGTTCCTTCCGTAGACGAACTTGTAGGGCTTCATCTGCGTCGTTTCTTGCACGGCAGTTTTGCATGCGAAGGTCACGTAGGAAGGATGACATCCCAGGTCTTGTGTTCGACGTCGACGTACATGGCCAGCATGTCGGCGATGGTCTTATTTAGGCGCTCAATGAGGCAATTGGTCCGGCGGTGGCTTGTGTGGCTGTATCTCGGAATCGTCTGAGTTAGGTCTGAAGAAAAGCGGCACCTCTGTCCGTAATGAAGACCTCTAGGCACCATGACGCAGGATGACGTTCTCAACGAAGAACTTGGCTACCTCGGCAGCACTGCCTTTGGGAAGGGTCCGTGTTTCGGCGTTGCGGGTCAGGCAGTCGGTAGCTACGATGACTCATTTATTACCGCTAGTCGACGTTGGCAAGGGTCCCAGGAGGTCCATCCCGATCTGCTGGAACGGTCGCCGAGGTGTCTCGATCGGCTGAAGAAAGCCCGCTGGTCTTGTTGGCGGCGTCTTGTGTCGCTTGCAGTCTCGGCATGTCCTTACGTATCGAGTGACGTGGTGGGCAAGACGCAGCCAGTCGTACTTTTCCTGTATTCTTGCCAGCGTTCGGGAAACACCGAGGTTTCCTGCTGTCGGGTCGTCGTGCAGGGCCTGGAGGACTTCTGGTCGCAATTCTGAAGGCACCACGAGAAGGTACTTGGCTCAAAGTGGTCAGAAGTTCTTTTGGAGAACGCCGAAAAAACGACGCCAGTGCTCGCTTGAATACTTTCGGAACGACGGTGGTCTTGCCCTCGAGGTATTCCATAAGACCTCTGAGTTCCGGGTCGGATCGCTGTTGTTCAGTGAAGTCGTAGGAACCTATGGTCCCCAAAAAGTAGTCATCATCGTGGTCGTCTTGCGGCGGCGGGTCCACAGGGGCACGAGACAGGCAGTCCATGTCAGAGTTTTTCTTCCGGGCTTGTAAACGACGGTGATGTCGAATTCTTGAATTCTCAAGCTCCATCATGTGAGGCGACCTGAAGGGTCCTTCAAGTTAGCTAGCCAACAAAAGGCGCGGTGGTCGCTCACAACTTTGAAGGGCCTGCAGTACAGGTGCGGGCGTAACTTGGATGTAACCCAGATGATGACCAGGCACTCCTTTTCTGTTGTGGAATAGTTGATTTCTGCCTTTCATAGCGACCGGCTAGAATAGCTGATAGCCATTTCCATTCCGTCGGTCTTCTGCACAAGGACGGCGCCGAGTCCTACGATGCTTACGTCGGTGTGGATTTCCGTATCGGCGTATTCGTCGAAATGCGCACGTATCGGATGCGTCTGCAGGTGTCGTTTCAATTCTTGAAATGCTTCAACTTGCGACGTTTCCCACCTGAATTCGACGTTGGCCATCGTGAGTTGCGTCAGTGGCTCAGCGATTCGTTGAAAATTCTTTGACGAAACGTTGTAATAGGCGCCCAAGCCCAGAAATCGGTGTACGGCCTTCTTGTCGGTGGACGGCGGGAAGGTAACGATGGCAGCTGCTTTCCGCGGGTCCGGGCGAACTCCAGACTTGCTAATGACATGGACCAAGAACAAGAGTTCGTCGTACGCGAAGCGGCACTTTTCTGCCTTTAGGGTGCGTCCGGAGGTCTTGATTGCTTGTAGTACAGCTTCAAGGCGCCGGAGATGTTCGTCGATGTTTGAGGCAAACACAACAACGTCGTCCGAGTACACAAGGCACGTCTGTCACTTCAATCCAGCCAGCACGGTGTCCATAACGCGGTGGAACGTCGCAAATGCCGAGCAAGGCCCAAAGGGCATGAGTTTGAGCTCAAAGAGGCCGCCTGGCGTTATAAAGACGGTCTTTTCTCGGTTTCTCTCGTCGACTTCGATTTGCCAGTAGCCGGTCCTGAGGGCAATAGACGAAAATTACCTCGCGTTGTAGAGTCGATCCTGGGCGTCGTCTACCTGTGGGAGAAGGTAAACATGCTTTTTCTTGATTTTATTCAGGCGGCGATAATCGACTCAGAAGCGCAGGGTTCCGACTTTCTTCTTCACTAACAACGCCGGTGACGCCCACGGACTCTTCGAAGGCTGGATGATGCCATCGTGTAGCATTCTGTCGACTTGTTGCTTTATGGCCTCGCGTTCTCGCGTCGAAACTCTGTACGGGCTCTGGCGGAGTGGCCTGGCACTTTCGTCTGTTATGATGTGCAGTTTTGCGACTGGGGCCTGGCGGATTCTTGACGACGACGAAAAGCACTCCTCGTATTAGAGGAGCAGGGTTCTGAGCTGTTCTTTGTTATGCTTCAGAAGGCTCGGATTGACGTCGAAAGCTGGTTCAGAAGCTCTGTTCGTCGGAGTAGATTCGGTAGAATCGGTGGGGGCGAAAGCACTGGTGGCTTGCACAATTTATTCGGTGTAGGCAACCGTCGTGCCTTTGTTCACGTGCTTGATTCATTGCTGAAATTCGTGAGCACCACTGTTGCTTTCCCTCCACGCAGCTGGGCTATTCCTCCTGCGACGCAAATCTCGCGGTTGATGAACAAGTAATGGTAATGGCCTCCTTCAACGACGCCTTCAAGGTTTGCTGAAGTGCCGACGGAAATGATGACGCTGGTGCGAGGGGGGAGCGTGACATGGTCTTCGAGCACATTCGAGGCGTGCTTTCCTGGTGGCGTGTGCGGTGGTAATGCTTTTCCTGTAGATAGTGTTATCGACTCGGATCTCAGGTCCATGTCTGCACCATGTAAGCTTAAGAAGTTTATACCAAGGATGGCATCTCTCGAGGAAAGCTGTAGCACTACGAAGCTCTCGGGATAAATGCAGTTGTTAATGGTGACTCTCGCTGTGCAGATTCCTGGCGGTGTCACTAGGTGTCCTCTAGCGGTTCGAATTTCGGGGCCTTCACAGGCGGTCTTGACTTTCTTCAACTTCGTGGCAAACAGTCCACAAAGGAGGTTTAAAAAAACTTCTGGAGTGGAGGCGGCGCGCCGCCGCTGAAGCCGACGACCGCCATATTGCTCCAGGCAGAAAACGTGTGGGTCGTCGCTTCCGCCCGCGCGGAAGTTCCACAGACGGCGAATTCAAGTCTCCACTCCTTTGGTGACAAGCGAGTGTTGTGGATGTCTCGTTTGTAGTGCTGCGATCCACTCGATAACCACATTTACAATCTGTCGAAGATTACCAAGCTGTACATAAAAAACGCCGGGCCTGCGCGTAGCGCGCAGCGCAGTCACAGCGAAATCTGGAACAGCGGCCTCCCTAGAGCCCGTTTTAAACTCCCTTGGGGAAACCAATACAAGTAAACTTGCAAGGTACCCACTACGCCGCAAATCATAATTTTTGTAAGATAGGGAGCATTGACTATGCCATTATTCATATTTCTGCGCATAGCAAGGTACCCGCTACACATCTGTAAGGCAGTATGTGAACTTTGTTGATGCTGCCTGTGGCTGTTGACTAAGAAGAATTATGGCTGAGCCTTTTGTAAGAGATTTGAAGAAAATAACGACCTGGTCACTCGTTGCGCAATTAGCATTGTGTGACGCCTGGTCGTTATTTTACTCTTCTGACACGCTATATACACATTTAACGCGATTCCTTTCCCGGCATGACGCCTGTAAGGATGTTTTTGTAAGGGAGTTCCAGTCACTAGCGTTGCTATGTCTTTTAGATGGAGAGCCATACACTAAAATACATTTACGGAGAACTTGACATCAGACCAGACTGGCACCCCATCCTGATCAGGTATTCATCCTTACCAGCCTACACGTGTTACAAGCTTTGAAGAACTTTCCCTTTTTCTCTGTACTTGCACAGTATATATGCATGTAAGCCTTTGAATGCTTGTGCAGTGCTTGTGCGATTATTGTCGCTAAGTGAATGCATCACTACGTCATAGCGTTTGTGATAATTTCAAGTACGCATTATAATAAATACCATGAAAGAAAAAAAAATAGCTTGGCTATGTGGTAGAATACTCGACTACCACGCAGAGGACCCGGGTTCAAATCCTATCTGAGCCTGTTTACTTTTATTTATTTCATTTTTTTATTTCACGCGATAGTGGTTACGGACACCTGCGGCGGCGGGGGACAACTACCACACTGCCGTTGTGATCTGACAACAGCTTTCGCAGTAAAATTAGGCTTCACCACATTTCAAAAGAAATCAACCGGAAAAAATTAGGCAGATCCCACGCGTTGTGGGAATCTGTTTCATGCGAAGCAGTCAGCGAGTACTTCTATGCTGTATTTTATGGCTTTGAGCCAAACGTTACGAGGTGGATCAACGTGTTTTTGTAAGTGTAGTAGCTGTGTGCACATCGTGGGCTTACCAGGCACGTCGACAACACTGGCGTTTAAAGGGTAACCTTATGGTGCAACGTAACGTCAGCCCTCACGTCGGAGTACATGTATACGTCAGTATTATCGAAACTAAGTGCACTTTATGGTGCATCTATGTGGATATAATACGTAACTTTCGTTAACGTATTCCTCTGGGGTACAGCAATGCTTCAATAGAGCTTGCTGAATCATAGGAATAAAAATGTAACATTTATTACACTGCTATAAAAGCGGAGCCAACACTGGAACCAAAGACGTTAATCTGATATGACGCCGGTATCGTAGGAGTACATAAGTATACCAGCCTATATACCTCGCGTGCCTCTGTGGTAGAATACTTGATTGCAACGCAGAATGCTTGGGTTCGATTCCTGCTGTGATCCTAATTTTCATTCTTTCCATTCGTCGAGTCGACGCTGCCGATGTCGGTTTTTCTTAACGCTCTCGCATTTAAATTAATAATGTCTGTCCTCGCCGTTCCTGGGTAGATATAAACTGTCAATCACCTGTGGCGCATAACCGTACACAGCGGCCCGTGGTAAACGGCTATGTGCCACACGTGTCTGGAAGAAAGCGTTTGACGACGTACGCGACAGGATTTTCCCGTTATTCATGTCATGACCCGACACTCATATTCGTCAAATCCTCTTACCCTCCCCATGCCGATTTCGGTCTACACCAAGTTAAGGAGGCGATCATGAGAGCACCCAGACGTAGGCGGATAGATAGATAGATAGATAGATAGATAGATAGATAGAAACGCTGAATGTGCAAAAGGTTCGCTAAGAAATGTTTCGCATTTAAAACTCCCAGAGTGCAGTAACAACGCGGCTGACAAGGACTGTTATTTTTAAAAATTTGTAACGAGCGTCAACAAGAGCTGCAGCAAGCTAGTCAATTCATCTGCTGTCGTATCTTTTCTTTTGCTGTGTTTAGTTTTTAAGGGCGCGTGTTTCATACGGCTAGTTTCGTGACTGTCTGCATTATGATGCATTTTGAAGTTATTGTGTAACTTGTTGCTTTATCGATTCACGTATAAACCACATTGTATATGTTTCTTTTTTCTTTTGAAATTGTATAAAAGCCGGGGCTGAATAAAATTTTATGTACCACTTATTACCTCCACCATGTGCTTTACTTCGGGAATGCTGGAAGTGAATTTTACGTGTTATCAGGTACGCTTCAGTCCATGTACTATGGCGTAAGAAAACTGCCTTCTTCAATCTTGCAGGACAAAAAAACAATCGGTCAAATAAGTGACACTAACGGTCCCGTTCTCATGCTGAAACGCCGCCTCGGAAGCTCACGATTACGCTGTCCGCGCGCAAGCTGCGCTGCCTCTTGCCTGGAGCAAGATGGCTGCCAACCGGTTTCCCAGGCTTCACCCGCTCGCGTGGGCGCGTATAGGGGACCTCCACTCCAGAAGTCTTTTTTAAACCTCCTTGCAGTCCACTGATAACAGAATAGTCGGCTCCGGAGTCGACGAGAGCTGTAACGCTGTGGCCTTCGATAAGAACGTCGAGGTCGCTAGTTCGACGTCTTGCGTTGCGGTTAGGTCGTGCCGTCGGATCACGGCGTCGTCGATTTGTCCCGCTCTTTCGCCGTGGCGTCGTCAGACTTTCTTTGGGCCGCGAAGTTTTGTCGTGAGGGCTCCGTCCGGTTTGCGTCGTGTTCTAAAAGCATCGTCGCGGCGTTGTCGTAGGCGGCGGAGGATCTTCGTTTGTTCGTCGTACAGCAACCGCACCTCCATCGGTTGCTGCCCTTAGTTTTCAGGATACGGGCTAGGTGACAGGCCCCGCGTTAGGCCAGTGTATGGCCGGCGTTGGGGAGAGACGTAGTGGCCTGGCGATGGCGATTGGGAAGGTCCTCTGGGAGTCGATTGCGCTCCTGCGAGATAGTCGACGATGTCACGTGGCCGTTCATCTCGTTCTGGACATGGCGCGTTCATGGCAAATCCACGCAGTCCCATCTCATGGTAGCCGCAGCGGCGGTAGGTGTGACCAGTCTCTCCGCAGTGGTAGCTGCGTGGGTGGTGGTCATGGGCACGTCAGACATCGGTCTTCCTCGGGGTGTAGCCTTGGCCGACAGGTGGACGGTAGGGCGTCGGTGGCGGCGGCGGCGGCGTCTGTCGACGGTACTGCGGCGGTGTGGTGTCTTAGCGTGGGCGTGGAGGGGGAGCATGAGGGCGGGCTACAGCAGCATTGCTCATAGCTTGCGGCTGCGGCTCTGCTAGCTGAGGCGCGCCTAGTGAATGCTGGATCTCCTGGCGCACGACGTCGGCGATGCAATATACTTGCGGTTGTGATGACGGTAGAATTTTTCGCAGCTCCTCTTGCGCAATTTCTCGGATCGTCTCACTCAGGTCGCCGGATCTCAGCGCTTGAACGTCGGCGTAGCTTGTGGCCAAGAAGCTGCGGTTGTATTCGCACCTCAAGCGTTTTCTCGACTGTCGAAGCCTCCGAAGCAAATTCAGCGACCGTCTTCGGCGGGTTTCTTATCAATTCAGCGAAGAGTTCTTGTTTGTCACCTCGCATGAGGAACCTGACTTTTTTCTCTTCGTGCATACTTGGGTCGGTGTGTCGGAACAGGCGATTCATCTCTTCCGTGTAGGTGGCAATGTTTTCATTGGGCAGCTTTACACGGGTCTCCAGCATAGCTGTGGCCCGTGCCTTGCGGACCACGCTGGTGAACGTGCTTGGGAACGTCGTCCGAAAGAGATCCCATGTTTGTAGCGCGGATTCTCGGTTGTCTAACCACGTCCTCGCGGTGTCTTCTAGGTTGAAGTAGACATGACGCAGTTTTTCTTCGAAGTTCCAGTTGTTGAAACTGGCGACTCGGTCGTACGTCTCCAGCCAGCCTTCTGGGTCTTCAATCGATGATCCACGGCTCCCTGGGTTGCTGCATGACTACTGTCGCGGGTGACATAGCGGCGGTCATCGTTGTTCTCATGTTCGTTGCCGTGGTTTCTCGCTTCTCGGGTTGGAGTCCTTATTCGGGTTGGAAGCCTTGTAGCCTGCGGCTAGCTCGCTGCGGCTAGGTCTTCGACGCCTTCTTCACGCTGTGGGCCTGGTTCCCGGCTCTTTGTAGGTATCTGGAATATCAAGAAAGCAGCACCTCCAGGAGATCACGTGGTCGTGACGTCGACAAAGGCAGCAGCCCGTGTGTGTCCGAGATAGAACTTTTCATTTGACCGAACTTGTGGCCGGGAAACGGAAAGTCGAACAACAGCAATACACACGGTATCCCGATAGCGGCGAACAGAGCGCCGGCCGTCGATAAAACTGCTCATGGCTGGCACGCACTGTCTTTTATAGATCAAGCATCGAACTTTCCATTGTTATGACTGGTGGTCGCGCAAGCTCTGGAATAATCTAGACTGCGCGCAATCTTAACAAAATGATCTACTACAATCGCGAAGCTTCTCGAACACTGCGGCGCGGTCAGCGTCGAGCGTTGCTGACCGTCCTTGCTGGTCAAACTCGAATACATCAAAATAAAACAAGAAGCAGGCGTGGCACTATGGTGAAGTGTTAGGAGGCGACCTCCTAAATACGTCAGAATTCTCCCTCTCGAAGCACATGTAGATATAATTCTGCGAGGAACGATTGTAGTTGCTAGAGGTAATATAATTATTTAAATTTACCCGTATCGTTCCTGCAGGGTTCTTCAGTATGCTCTTTCCAATCCTGAATAATTTGTAAGCATTTGCAGTACCAAAATGCTACCATGGCTTGTTAAGCTACTCAAACTATGTTAGTATAGGCTCAAGTGACATTGTCGTTCACTGAAAAATATTTAAAAGCATTGCCGATGATTGGTTATTGAGTGGCGAAGTTGTACAAGCTATTAGCATACATACGACTGATTGATTTCCTGTCAAGGCACTTACTGTGGCGCTATTTTTGCAGGCTGCAAGGAAACTGCCTGAGACTCTTAAATGTACGGCGTAATAAAGCGCTTCAGCGCAGCGTCCTTAGTATCCTGAATCGTGTCAGCCACCAATTACTGATGCTGTAGACACGCAGAACTCATGAATAGTTATCCGGTAACAGCCGCTGACGGAAGGCAATCATTTTGGTTTCCACTTTTGCTGAGAACGCCTGGCAAGGCCTCTAAGCAAACGCGTCACATTTAAAGTGTGCACTGCAGGTTACCTTCTCTGTATCGATTGCCTTTGTACACGTGGTGCAATGTAAGCAGCGCCACTGCGAAGTTGAAGCATAAAGAATTTATGAAATAATACACTTAAAAAAACGCCAGGCTTGCGCTGAAACCACAGCACAGTCACAGCTAAAGCTGGAAGAGCGGCGTTTCTAGAGCCCGTTGTAAGCTCCCTTGGGGCTACAATACAAGTACACAGAAAGGTACCCACTACGCCATAAATCACAATTTTTGTGAAGTTGGGAAGCACCTACTAAGCCATTATTCGTCATTCTGCGGAGCAGCGAGGCACCAGCTACACGTCTGTAAGGCTTAAAGAATTTATGAAATAATACACTTAAAAAAACGCCAGGCCTGCGCTGAAACCGCAGCACAGTCACAACGAAAGCTGGAAGAGCGGCGTTTCTAGAATTTATGAAATAATACACTTAAAAAATACGGCAGATCCCACGCACTGTGGGACTCGATGCAATGCAAAGCAATCGGCGAGAGCTGCTAAATCGCCTTGTCTGTCTTTGAGACAAGTGAAGTCACTCATGCCATCGCATCTAGCTCACTATATAGTGCATGTTTGACATGCATGCATGCATGTACAATCCGGTATATGCCATGTTAATGAAACGTATATTCTGGAATATACAATGCATGACCTGCCATTTACGTTCATGATGCACTAGTGTCATGCCATACCAATTTTGGTATATATCCATTTAACAAAACGGCCGGAAGCGCACCATGACAGTGGCATGTAAATCATGTCGTACATGACATGCATGTCACGATATTCATGTTACCACCTCCCATTTATGTTCAACATACAGTCTCGTCGCGCAATACCAGTTTTGGTGTATATCAGGCGAGCAAAATGGCCGCCACGGTACCATGAGCGTGGCATGTAAATCATATCGTACATGACGCATGTCATGATTTTCACGTTACCACCTCTAATTCACGCTCATCATACAGTGTCGTCGCGCAATGCCAATTTTAGTGTACATCAAGCGGGCGAAATGGCCACGAGGGCACCATGAGCGTAGCATGTAAATCATGTGATACATGACTTGCATGTCATGATTTTCATGTTACCACCTCTGAATTACGTTCATCATGCAGTCTCGTCGCGCAATACCAATTTTGGTTTATATCAAGCGAGCGAAATGGCCGCCAGAGTACCATGAGCATGGCATGTAAATCATGTCGTACATGACTTGCATGTCACGATTTTCACGTTACCGCCTTTGATTTACGTTCATCATAGAGTCTTGTCGCGCAATACCAATTTTGGTGTATATTAAGCGAGCGAAATGGCCGCAAGGGCACCATGAGCGTAGCATGTAAATCATGTCGTACATGACTTGCATGTCATGGTTTTCATGTTATCATGTGTCAGCGACGGTAGAGAGACACGATCTCTCCAGTGCTATTCACCGCGTGTTTACAGGAGGTTTTCAGGGCCCTAGATTGGGAAGAATTAGGAATAAGGGTTAATGGAGAGTATCTCAGTAACCTGCGATTCGCTGAAGACATTGCATTGATGAGCAACGCGGGAGACAAATTACAGCTCATAAATACTGAACTGGATACGGAAAGTAGAAGAGTACGTCTCAAAAAAATATGCATAAAACTAAAGTAATCTGGAACAACCTTGGCAGAGAACAGCGCTTTGCGATAGGTGGCGAGACACCGGAAGTTGTAAAAGAGTATGTCTACTTAGGACAGGTAGTAACCGCGGAGCCGAACCATGAGAGTGAAATAACTAGAAGAATAAGAATGGGATGGGGCTCATTGGGCAAGCATTATCAAATCATGAATGGTAGTCTAGCACTATCCCTCAAGAGGAAGGTATATAACAGCTGCATCTTACCGGCACTTACCTACGGAGCAGAAACCTGTAGACTTACAAAGAGGGTTCAACTTAAATTGAGGACGACGCAGCGAGCGATGGAAAGAAAAATGATAGGTGTAACCTTAGGAGACAGCAAGAGAGCAGAGTGGGTCAGGGAACAAAGGGTGTTAAGGATATCATAGTATCATAGTCGAAATCAAGAAGAAGAAATGGATAAGGGCCGGGCACGTAGCAAGTCGGTAGGGTAATCGGTGGTCATTAAGGATAACTGACTGGATTCCAAGAGATTGCAAACGCGTGAGGGGGAGACAGAAAATTAGGTGGGTAGATGAGATTAAGAAGTTTGTAGGTATAACGTGTCCGCAGAAAGCACCGGACCGGGTTGATTGGCGGAACATGGGAGAGGCCTTTGCCCTGCAGTGGACGTAGACAGGCTGATTATGATGATGATGATGATGATGATGATGTGTCAGTTACGTTCGTCATACAGAAATGTCTCATCATACAAGTTTTAGTATGTATCCATTATTTAAACGGCCACGAGCGCCCCGAGACCATGTAATGTAAATCATGCTGTACATGACATGCTTGTCACGATTTGCACATTAGGAGCTGTCATTTGTGTTCGTAATACACTATTGTCACTTCATACTAATTTTGGTATGTATCAAATCAACGAAATGGTCGCAAGAGCCCCAAGACCGTGGCATGTAAATCATGCTGTTCATGACATGCATATCATGATTTTGATGTTATGACCTGTCATTTATGTTCGCAATACGGTCATGTTGCATAATATCAATTTTGGTATACATCCCATTAACGAAATGGCCAGGAGAGCTCAAAGTCGTAGGCGGCTAGATAGAGAGATAGACAGGTAGATACGCCCACAGTCGCAGAAATTCGCTAAGAAATGCTTCGCATTTAAAAGAGATTTTAGCGCAGACTTATGAAGATGGGACAAGGCGAAGGGTGACACACACCCGCGCTAACTTTCAGCAAATGATTCATTTGTTGAAAGTTAGAGCCTGTGTATGTGTCTCTTCGTCTTGTCCTGTCTTGAGAAGTCTGCGCTAAAGCATTAGGATATATACACTGAATATGCTTGTGAAACGAGCTTTTCTGGCCATATCATTCAAGTATAATAGGACACGTTTCTCCAGGGTTAGTTGGGACATAATTAATTACTTGAATTGCAGTGCAGCAAGAGAATATAAACGGCAGACGAGGGTTGAAAAGGCGCCCTGGCCAACGCATGGACTTTCGCTTACGTAAGGACACGCTGTATGTGAAGATTGTATAATGCCCGTAGCTTCCCGGCCGGTTCTCTGTTCTCCAATTGACAAGGCTGCTCCGAGGACTGTAATTACTTGCGGCTGACTGGTGACTTATTTTCCAAAAGCGTGCGAGTGTGTCCGTTATCGCTGCAGATGTGAATTGAGATCTGTTCAGTCAACGAGCGCCAGTGTATACCAAACACTTGAGAACCAACTGCCATCACCAAAATTAGAAGCAGGAAATCATTCCACAACGGGCTGATACTTTGGCGCCGGCATCTTTCCACAAAGCTGTTATATGAAACGCGTGAACTATATTCGGTGATTTTGAATTCGGATTTTCGTCTATTCGTGTGTTCGCCACAGCCGCAGTCGTCAATATTATTTAAAAGAAGCACTCGCAGAAAATATGCGCCCTATATACCTACACAAATAAGTGAGGCAGATATCACCGTACTCGCTGAAGCGGCAACGACTGGCGATGACATACCATCCGACGGGTCGCGCTATTTATATTTCAATGACTCATGCTCTCTGCCGGTGTGCAAAATATTCCTGCGGAGGAAGGTTCCTTGCTTTGATATTGGGTGCTTTTGCTTTAGTGGCAGATTCGAATATCATAAGGATAATACTTACGAAGAAAATGTGTTGTTCAGATGCAATGCGAAGCCTATTTTTATGCTCGTTAACTGCTTCATTTCTCTTCAAATATTTATATTTACACCACAGAACATGCCCACAATTACATAAAGTTCCAATGCCGCATCATCCATTCTGCAGGCGAATCTTGAGGCCTCGGTTCAAGTATCGGAGTTAATCTGTTTCTTTTTCCTTGAAAAGGCGTTTGACTCGCTGCTCGGAGGATGATCACATCTACAACAGGAGTTATTGAGCTCCAGCTATTCCTTACCATGATGCATCTTTTTGTCACATGTGATCTTCTTTCTCTATGAGCTGAGGCAGCTTCCTGGGACTCGAAGAGATTGGTTAGTTTTTTTCGAATACGTGCTTTGTGGAGAGCACTCCGAAATCTTTGATCGGTGTGCTTTCAAGACAGGCTAAAATGGAGGGATTGGCCAAATGCCACTGTGATCTAACCAAAGCAAGTTTCAGTGTACTTTGTGCGACATATATATATATCTAACGCAATCAACCGCGCTCCGAGGAAACAGAGGTATATGTTACTTCTTCCGGCGGCAAGTGCTGACTTGCCAGATATATGACTCTCTTAAAGAGACACGTTAACACTCTTTTGATTTCCACAACTCTCGGATAATTATAAAGTATAATGCTCTTCTGAGGAAGTTACCACGCCTCTTTAGTTAGAGTCATGTGCGTAGCAGGTCGGAGCTCAAAAAAAAATATGAGAGGACTGTTTTTTTCTTCTTGAGTGCACAGTAATAAAGTGAGGATCTTCCATACAGAACTGCAATATTTTCAGCTTCCCTAGTTGAAAGACGCCTCCCGCGTGAGAGCATAGCTTAGTTATTCTTGTATTAGAACGGCGCTACATGCTGAAAGATGTTTTATTAGAGTGCCGCAAGTATCGTGTCATCATTGTTGTATATGATTTGAATACGCATCTTGATGTCTAGTACATTCTCCCTTTCAATACCTACTGTGATCGGCACGATATGTTTTACAAACATCGAAATCAGCATCCTTTCTCGCGATGCCCTACAAATCCTGCTTATGGATGCAAGGAAATCGTTGTTGTGTAAACTTACGATACCTCAGTTTAATACTGAGGAAAGCTAGATCTCAGCCCCCCTGCCGCATTGAGCGCATGTGTAAATAAATACTTAAGCTAATTTCCATCGGCCGCAACGCTTAGAAATCGATTTCTGCCAAAACAAGTAAACTCCAAGTTCACTCATTACAACCAGCCAAATTCACTTCTGCCACACGACTCACTTTTCCGCATGTCCGTTCTTTCTAGTGACCGCAGGAAATTGAACAAAGTGACAACAAAAGCCGTCACTTCGAAGGCTTAGGTGAATGCGGGATCTCGAAAGCAGCAGCGTGACATTGATTTCGAGTCCCATTCTTTCTCCCGGACGTCGCTTGCAACTCAGTAAGAAGAACGGAATTTCTCGGCAGGCGAACTCATTCACGCCATCGTTCGGCGTTCTTGCGAACGATGCCGTTGTGGGTACAGTCTTGTGCCGCTAGAGCACGCTCCCCATATATAGATCGCAAAACCATTCAAGTGAGTTTACTGATTGAACTTCACATGCGCGAATGCGTGCATTGGGTCAGCGTGAATATGCTTTTCAAATGGGCCTTGCTGCTCCCAATAAATATTTCAGAATATTTTTTTCTTGAATTTTGTGACTTTGACGATACGAATGGTGGTCCGCCAATAAGCAATCCGGCCAAGGCAAATATACGTCATCGCGCTCGATATTGTGGGAGTAGTGAGACTTATGGTATTTCATTAGTGTTTTGTGCGTGCATCAAATATTGCATATATGAGTTGGCTTTCACAATAAGCTTGCGAAATATTCGTATCATCAAAAATACATTGCAATGCGAAACCTTGAAACACAAGTTTATCTTGCATGAAAGTACAATAACAAAAGTATGCTTATGAACCTCAGGTTGTTGACATGAGATGATACTACCAAGCACGCACGCTCTTTGACACGACACAAACATTGTTGCTTTCAGTCTTTCACGCAACTTGCAGCATTTTATTGATTGAAATGGCCATGTATTTATAAACGTGTTTTTTATTTCGGCTAAGGCAGATGGATGTTTCAAGATCATGGCGACAGTGGAGAACTGAACATCGAGAATGTTAGGCAAGCGTCAACTTCGTCATTAGGAGATCTTGTGTTCAGCAAAAGTAAACGAAACTCAGAGCACCACTACAGCCGCAAGCGCAATCGGCGGTTGTCGAAATTTTATCAACGAGAAAAACGCGTGAGCTTTTTTTAATTAGTAACCATTGCAATAAATGATGCTGGTTTAAATTCAAAAATGTAAAAACGCTATTCGCCACGCGCTTTTCCTTTGATTAGGATTTGCGGTAATATTCTCGAAGACTCCAATGCGTGAACGCTTACTTCAATCTCTACCGTTATGAACAGCGGATGTACTACGGAGTGCACCGACATCGGAAGTGGTAATATACAGGACGATTGGCAATGTTGCATACGTATCGCTACTTGGCCGGTGTCAGCATTTGAAACTTTTTTAGCGCTCACAAAAGACGAAGACAAAGAAAGGACACACACGGATGCACAAACGAGATCGGATACAAAACAGGAGCTGCCAGCCTCACTTCGTATAACACTACAATTTGTTGCTATCGCATTCATTGCTTCGCCCTTGCGGTGAACCTGTGACTTTTTTCTCCTCGCTCGCGCATGCGTCGTAAGTTTCCGTTATCACGTTTCTCTCTCTAGCGGGCGCATGTACAGCCCTCCCGTTCCGCGGCCGCTTCTCTTTGCCGGGCTTTCTGTACAAAGGATTTCATTCAGTACGCTGCGGCGCGCAGTCTTTAGTCAGCTTATATCTAGTACCTGACTGATAGTGTGCGTAGGTGTGAACACAATCGCGCGCATTTATTTTTTTCTTTTTTTATAGAAATATAAAATAAATGAAAGAGTTGTTGTCACCATTGCTTGGTGACGGCTACCCCTTTCCACATAGCTGTTAGGATAAAAACTAATAAAATGAAAATAATATATATATATATATATATATATATATATATATATATATATATATATAAATATACCTATATATTGCCACGCCCACTTCTTGTCTTGTTTTGATGTATTCGAGTTTGACCGGCAGGGACGGTTATCAACGCTCGACGCTGTCCGCGAAGTAGTGTTCTAGAAGCGTCGCGATTGTAGTAGATCGGTTTGTTAAGATTGCGCCCCGCACGCGAATGTTCCAGTTTTGTCTAGAGATAACGCCACCACCAGCGATATTGCTGGAAAGTTCGATAGCGCCTGTATAAAAGCCGACGCGCTTGATCGCTTGTCAGTTGATCGACGGTCGACGCTCTGTCCGCCGCTATCAGCGTATCGCTGTAATTTGACTTTCAGTTTATCGGCCACAAGTTCGGCCAAATAAAGAGTTTCATCTCGGACGTGTTCACTGCTGCCTTCGTCGACGTCACGACCACGTGACATCTGGTGGAGGTGCTTCCCGGTCCATGTACCGTACGCCCCCCTCCAGCCGTGAGCCGAGCCCACGCCGTCAAGAAGACATCGACGCCAACCAGCGGGCCAGCCGCAGGCAGCAAGGTCTCCCACCTGAGTACGGACCCCTACCCGACAAGACGAAGACCGCGACGAGGACGACAGGCACAATGATGACCACGATGTCCCCTGCAGCGATTGTGATGCAGCCGCCCAGGGAGCCGCCGACATTTCGTGGTTCGCCATGTGAAGACCCCGAAACCTGGCTGGAGACGTTCGAAAGGGTCGCAACATTTAACAACTGGAACGCCGACGACAAGCTGCGCCACGTGTACTTCTACCTGGAAGAAGCAGCAAGGACATGGATCGAGAACCGGGAGTCCACACTTCGAACCTGGGATCTCTTTCGCAGTGCTTTTTTGGAGACGTTCACGAGCGTCGTCCGAAAGGAAAGGGCCGCAACCTTGCTGGAGACATGGGTTCAGCTCCCGAACGAAAACGTGACCATCTTCGCGGAAGAAATGGCCCGGCTGTTCCGCCACGCTGACCCCAACATGCCTGACGAAAAGAAGGTTCGTTTCCTCATGCGAGGAGTAAAGGAACAGCTCTTCGCTGGACTTATGAGGACTCCGCCGAATACCATCGAAGAATTTGTCTCCGAAGCAACAACAATCGAGAAAACGCTTGAGATGCGAACACGGCAATACAACCGCAGCTTCTCGACCACAAGCTACGCCGACGTTCAAGCACTAGGATCCGCCGACCTGCGTGAGACGATTCGAGCAATCGTGCAAGAGGAGCTGCGAAAAATTCTACCTTCGTCGCAACCTCAAGTGCATTCCATCGCCGACGTCGTGCGCCAGGAGATCGAACATTCACTCGGTGCGCCTCAGCTAGCAGAGCCGCAGCCGCAAGCTATGAGCTATGCTGCTGCAGCCCGCCGTCATGCTCCTCCTCCACGCCCACGCCAAGACGACACACCGCCGCAGTACCGTCGCCAGACGCCGCCGCCGCCACCAACGCCCTACCGTCCACCTGTCGGCCAGACGCCGCCGCCGCCACCGACGCCCTACCGCCCACCTGTCGGCCAGCGCTACACCCCGAGGAAGACCGATGTCTGGCGTGCCCCTGACAACCGCCCGCTCTGCTACCACTGCGGGGAGGCCGGCCACACGTACCGCCGCTGCCAGTACCGACAGATGGGACTACGCGGATTCGCCATCAACGCGCCGCGCCCGGAGCCAGGCAAACGGCCTCGCGACATCGACGACTACCTCACCGGAACACAGTGGCAAGAACGACGACCTTCCAGCTCGCCGTCGCCCGGCCGCTATATGTCACCGCACCGCCGGCCGTACACTGGCCCAAACCGGGGCCGGTCACCTAGCCCGTATCCGGAAAACTAAGGGCAGCAACCGATGGAGGTGCGGTTGCTGTACGACGAACTACCGAAGATCCTCCGCCGCCGACGACGACGCCGCGACGAAACCTTCAGAACACGATGCGAACCAAACCGACCCCTGACGACGAAATCTCGCGGACTGAAGAAGACTCGACGACGCAACATGGAAGCAGCGGAACACACCGACGCAGCCGCGACCCGACGCCGCGACCCAACCGCAACGCAAGACGACGAACTAGCGACCTCGACGTTCTCATCGACGGCCACAGCGTCACCGCTCTCGTCGATACTGGAGCCGACTATTGCGTCATCAGTGGGCCCTTCGCCACGAAGTTGAAGAAAGACCGCTTGGGAAGGCCCCGAAATCCGCACCGCTGGAGGCCATCTAATAACGCCGTCTGGAGTCTGCACAGCAAGAGTCACAATCAATAATCGCACGTATCCTGCAAGTTTCGTAATCTTGCAACACTGCTTCAGGGACGTCATACTTGGCATGGACTTCTTAAACCATCACGGCGCCGTCATCGACTTAAGAACCAAATCGATAACCCTATCGTCGGACAAAACGACACCGCCAGATAAGAGTCCATGTCAACATGCCCTGAACGTGCTCGAGGATCAAGTTACCATCCCGCCTCGCTCCAGCGTCATAATTTCCGTCAGCACCGAAAAAGCTGAAGACATCGAAGGTGTCATCGAGAGCGATCAGCGTTTGCTGCTAGATCGTGACATTTGCGTTGCAAGGGGCATTGCTCGGTTGTATGAAGGAAAAGGAAGCGTGATACTAACGAACTTCAGCCAGGAATACAGACACCTGAGCAGGGGCACGACGATTACATTCATCGAAGAAATCTTGGCCGTCAGCGATGCGTTTCCCTTTTCAGATTCTGACGAAGCTACGACGACGATCCCGGAGCCACCCTTCGACGTAAACCCAAGTCTTCCCGCTCGCCAACAGCAACAGCTTCGACGCCTTCTGCAGGAATACAGGGACTGTTTCTCGTCGTCGTCGCGGGTCCGACAAACGCCGCTTGCTAAGCACCGCATCATAACAGAAGAAAATGCTCGACCACTCCGTCAGAGTCCCTACCGGGTTTCGACGCGGGAACGGGAGGCCGTTAAGAAACAAGTCGATGAAACGCTACGCGACGACATCATCCAGCCGTCCAACAGCCCGTGGGCGTCTCCCGTGGTGTTAGTGAAGAAGAAGGATGGGACCCTACGTTTCTGCGTCGATTATCGTCGCCTGAACAAAATCACAAAGAAGGACGTATACCCTCTCCCACGGATAGACGACACCCTGGATCGACTCCACAACGCGAATTGCTTTTCGTCGATGGACCTCAAGACCGGCTACTGGCAAATTGAAGTCGACGAGAGAGACCGAGAAAAGACCGCCTTTAAAACGCCGGACGGCCTGTTCGAGTTCAAGGTCATACCCTTCGGTCTTTGCTCGGCACCTGCGACTTTCCAACGAGTCATGGATACTGTATTAGCTGGCTTGAAGTGGCAGACTTGCCTTGTTTACTTGGACGACGTCGTTGTGTATTCCTCGAACTTCGACGAACACCTCCAGCGACTTCAATCCGTACTTCAAGCAATCAAGAACTCCGGGCTCACCCTGAAGCCAGAAAAGTGCCGCTTCGCGTACGAGGAGCTCTTGTTTTTCGGTCACGTGATCAGCAAGACTGGAGTGCTCCCAGACCCGCAGAAAACAGCTGCCATCGCCGCTTTCCCGCCACCCACCGACAAGAAGGCCGTGCGCCGATTTCTCGGCTTGTGCGCCTATTACAGACGCTTTGTCAAAGAGTTTTCACGGATCGCCGAGCCACTAACGCAGCTCACAAAGACCGACGTCGAATTCAGGTGGCAAACAGCGCAAGTCGAAGCATTTCATGAACTGAAACGACGCCTGCAGACACCTCCGATACTTGCGCATTTCGACGAATACGCCGATACGGAGATTCACACCGATGCAAGCAGCATAGGACTCGGCGCCTTCCTTGTGCAGCGGGCGGGCGGACTGGAAAGGGTTATCAGTTATGCTAGCCGGTCGCTGTCTAAAGCAGAGGTCAACTATGCCACAACAGAAAAGGAGTGCCTCGCCATCATCTGGGCTACGTCAAAGTTTCGCCCCTACCTCTACGGCAGGCCCTTCAAAGTTGTGAGCGACCATCACGCCTTATGTTGGCTAGCTAACTTGAAGGACCCTTCAGGTCGCCTCGCACGGTGGAGCCTGAGACTTCAAGAATTTGACATTACCGTCGTGTACAAGTCCGGAAGGAAACACTCCGACGCCGACTGCTTGTCTCGTGCCCCCGTCGACCCACCAACGCCCGACGACCAGGATGATGACAGCTTCTTGGGAGCCGTAAGTACCGAAGACTTCGCCGAACGACAGCGAGCCGACCCGGAACTGAAGGGTCTAGTGGAATACCTGGAGGGCATGACCATCGTTGTCCCAAAAGTATTCAGGCGAGGATTGGCATCATTCTCCTTGAAAAACAACGTCCTCGTAAAGAAGAACTTCTATCCGGCCCGAGCCAGCTACCTTATCGTTGTACCTTCGGGACTGCGACCAGAAATTTTGCATGCCCTGCACGACGACCCAACGGCTGGACACGTCGGACTTTCCCGAACGCTCGCACGAGTACAGGAAAAGTACTACTGGCCGCGCCTTGCCGCCGACGTCACTCGCTACGTAAGGACGTACCGAGACTGTCAGCGACGGAAGACACCGCCCATAAGACCAGCAGGCTTCCTTCAGCCGATCGAGCCTCCTCGGCGACCATTCCAGCAGATCGGGATGGACCTCCTGGGGCCGTTCCCAACGTCGACTTGCGAAAATAAATGGATCGTCGTGGCTACCGACTACCTCACCCGCTACGCCGAAACAAAAGCCCTGCCCAAAGGCAGTGCCGCTGAGGTAGCCAAGTTCTTCGTTGAGAGCATCGTCCTTCGACACGGCGCCCCAGAGGTCCTCACCACAGACAGAGGTACCGTCTTTACTGCGGACCTCACTGAGGCGATCTTCAAATACAGCGAGACGAGCCACCGTCGCACCACCGCCTACCACCCGCAGACCAATGGCCTCACCGAGCGTCTAAATAAGACCATCGCCGACATGCTGGCCATGTACGTCGACGTTGAGCACAAGACGTGGGACGCCGTCCTTCCGTACGTGACCTTCGCTTACAACACGGCCGTCCAAGAAACGACGCAGATGACGCCGTACAAGTTGGTCTACGGAAGGAGCCCGGCGACGACGCTCGACGCCATGCTACCGAATGTCACCGACGAAGAAAATCTCGACGCCGCCGCTTACTTACAACGTGCCGAAGAAGCACGACAGCTCGCCCGCCTACGGATCAAGAACCAGCAGACGACTGACAGCCGCCGCTACAACCTTCGACGACGCCACATGGAATACCAACCCCGTGACCGTGCATGGGTATGGACGCCAATACGCCGACGAGGACTAATGGCTCATTCACACTGGGGAATCCGCCGGCCACAGCGACCGGAATTCGCGCGCCGCCCAAATTACTTAGCAACCGCACCGCCGAAACTAGGGCGTCTAGTTGTCATCGTCCCTTCGCGCGAAGGAACGCTGTCATCGACGCGCTCTGCGTTGTGCTCGCGTTTCGTTATGGTGAAGCGCATAAACAGGAGCAGGGTCATCGAACTGCTGGGCCTGCTGGAAAGCAATTTTCTGGCGATGTCTGACGAGGAGAAACATGCCTTCGCCAAACAAGGAACGACGCAAGCAGTTGTGGTTGGTTCGTCCTGATTTGCAAGACGCGAGAAGTTTGGTTGAGCCGAGATAATGCTACCCGTTTTGCAAGATCGCGATGGTGTATTGAAAAGATGCTAATCGCGACAACACTTGACAGTTGTCGAGAACTACAGGATGATTACGAAAGACTTCGCTGTCGCTACGGGCTTCGACGACTGCGATATCACAAGCACGCCGCCATTTTCGAATGTTCGACTCGCGTTCCGATTGGTTCGGGATGAGGGAATCCGGCGGCAGCTGCCGCCAAAATCGGTCCTGAACCGATCGGCGCGGAAAGGGTTTTTCCGGCGGATCTGGCTGCCGCCGAAGCGGATTCCGCGCGCTCTCGCCGCCGAATGTCCCAGTGTGAACGAGGCATAAGTGAGAAGCTTCTTCGACGATACTTCGGACCGTACAGGGTACTTCGACGCCTCGGCGCACTCGACTATGAGGTTGCCCCTGACGGCATTACGAACTCTCAGCGGCGCCGTGCGCGACCTGAAGTCGTCCATGTCGTGCGCCTTAAGCCGCTTTTTGCGCGTTAGCGAGCCTGGGGACTCTATTTTTTCCTTCGTTATTGTAATTTATTTGTGTATGCACTTGTTTTGTTTTTTCTCTTCTATGTTCTTTCACAAGCATCGGGACGATGCTTTTTCAAGGGGGGCAATGCCACGCCCACTTCTTGTCTTGTTTTGATGTATTCGGGTTTGACCGGCAGGGACGGTTATCAACGCTCGACGCTGTCCGCGAAGTAGTGTTCTAGAAGCGTCGCGATTGTAGTAGATCGGTTTGTTATGATTGCGCCCCGCACGCGAATGTTCCAGTTTTGTCTAGAGATAACGCCGCCACCAGCGATATTGCTGGAAAGTTCGATAGCGCCTGTATAAAAGCCGACGCGCTTGATCGCTTGTCAGTTGATCGACGGTCGACGCTCTGTCCGCCGCTATCAGCGTATCGCTGTAGTTTGACTTTCAGTTTCTCGGCCACAAGTTCGGCCAAATAAAGAGTTTCATCTCGGACGTGTTCACTGCTGCCTTCGTCGACGTCACGACCACGTGACATCTGGACCACGTTACACTACTTCGTGGACAGCGTCGAGCGTTGATAACCGTCCCTGCCGGTCAAACCCGAATACATCAAAACAAGACAAGAAGTCGGCGTGGCATTATATATATGTATATATATATATATCTATATATATATATATATATATATATATATATATATATATATATACACAGTCCTACAAGTTCAAGAACTCAGTAGCCATCGCAAATATTAGTGTCCTCAAAAAAACGCTGAAGCACTTTCATCGCTTTGCGGTTTATCCTAGTCGGCCATGGGCCATGTATTTTCGCTAACGAAAACGTTCGCTCCGAGTCCAGCGTACGAAGTTCCTGTTCGAGTCACTGTCTATGTGTGTCATGCTTGGGACAGTCGAGCAACATATGATGCACATCCTCGTCGTCGTGGTCGCACGAACATGTTGACGATGATGCACGCTGAATCCGGAATAAGAAGTGCTTTGTGTAAGCGGTTCCGAGTCTCAGGCGATGAATGAGTGTGTCGATACGTCTTGGAGCTGGGGGTCTCATTGGCACTCAAGGTTAGGGTCAACAGCGTACAAGATCGATTCCTTTGTCCTGTCTAGGAACCAGGTGGATAAACATAATTCACGTTTTGTTCTTCGTAAAATTCGGTTTATGTCATATTGGGATGCAGGAATGAGGCGGGTTTGTGTGTAATGATGAGCGGCTTTCGCCTACTCATCTGCCATTTCATTTCCCTTTATTCCGCAGTGACTTGGAACCCACTGAAATGCCACGTGGTGACCTGACTTCGTAGCTTCTGAAAGCTCTTTAAGATCGCGTATACTATACGTATACCTATTTTTCCTGAAGTGACATTTTCCACGCACGTAAGAGCCGCCAGAGAGTCCGTGATTACGAGCCCACCTTCTCGGCGTCGTTGACAGTTAATAAAGGTGCGTCGATGCAAGTGGATTTTGAATAAAGCCGTGTTGTTTTGAGGTGTAACTCCGGCATATGCATATCTTCAAACTCCGATGTGTGTTGATGAGCATGGATGAGGACCATCCTGACTATG